>NC_143565.1:48897187-49203750 GCF_054136105.1 Typopeltis vanoorti
GTATTAACAAACGTCACACATGCACAGAACTTGTACAGTCTGCTCTTCTGATTTGCATCTGTTGGAAGGATTAAATAAAATAAAAATCACTTTGGTAACTAATGGTTATAACAAAACTACTATCCAGAAAATTATCGATGGTTATCATCCCTCAACCAGACTATAATCTGGTGTAAAAAGAATCTCTATCCCCATCTCAAAGAAACATCAAAAGAAATAACATGGATTCTTTGCAAGTACAGTCTATACACAACCTTCAAACCAGTTCAGATGCTCTCTACTTTTAACACCATCTACCAAGGACAACTCACCATGTCTTTCTCTGCCAGCTGTCTAAGTGTGTACCCTCTTCATGTCAACTGGTATTTTGAGCAGACTGGCCATTCTGATAAAATTAGAATCCAAGAACATCAGGACTACATTAAACTTTTATCATGAGAATTATAACCTTGCTTTCCCTACCATTAATAGTAGGCACTGGGTTCTTTGGAACCAAACCAAGATTCTTCATCCCAGCAGATTTAAAGTTGATTATATGTTCCTTGAAAACTATAATGCATTCTCGTGATAACGCAGATGGAACCAAGACAAGCCAGTAGGCACATGTTATGTGATTCATATCATATGATTTATGTAACATGTGCCTCATGTACACATCAATATATACATACCTGCCACTGAATTAGAAACTTTTAATACAGTGTTGGACCTTCTTTAGTTCGAATTACAGCGCATATGAGGTTTGGCATAGATTCCACAAGATATTGGATTGCATCTACGTCTTCAACATACCAGGCATTCAGCAGGGTAGTTGTTTTAACTGGCTCAGATTTGCTGAAAGGATTTTGCTCCCAGATCTGTTTTTGTAACATATCCTGCACATTCTTGAGGTTCAGACCTAGGCTTTGTGGTGGAAGTCACTGTCACTTGCTGAACAATTCTTGTACAATGGACAGCATTGTTGTCCATAAAACAATCATCCCCTACTGGATAAAAAGTCGGCATAGCAGGAAGTTGTGATTGGCAAGTATTCAGATCAGATATTCCTTGGAGGACACGCAGACCTTCCAGTAGTATCAGAGACCAGTTCTGTACTAACAGAACATGCCCGACTCCACCTCCAGGACCTTAAGTTGTATTAATGCAAACTGGGTTCATTGCTTCATAGACTCTGGCCAACCATTGGTACAGAACAAGGTGTACTGTGACTCGTCCGACCACATCACTTTTTTCCAGTTTTATATCCAGTTACGGTGTTCCTGACACTGCTGTAGACAAACTTTCCAGTTCTTCATAGAAATCAGTAGTTTCCATGTAGGCATGTAATTGCATGTCTGTGTCAGAGATCGACTAACTCGGGAACTGGTCGAAAAAAGGCTTAGAACAATTTCCTCTAGTCGCCGACTAGATTCTAAACCAAGTCTTCCTTCGTGCAGTTAAGCGCCATGGTGTGCAAACGCCACATCCACTGAGCTACACAGGCTTCTACTCTGAGTTTTGTTAAATTATATAAGCACTGTCTCCTGTATAAGCCTTTCCTCTGGCCAACACACTAGTTATCCTGATATAAATTGTAACCAAGTTAATGCATGGATATTTCCATTCTCATTCACACCAGATCTCTTAACCACTTAACGATCGAAAGATTTCCATTCTCATCAATCTAAGTTTGTACTGTGGTAATTCATATATCTATAACCAGCCTCTCTAACACCTTCACCAGTACGTCTGATATACACACTGGTGTTAAGTTCTACACCAGTGACTTGCATTCTCCCTTATGCCATGGCACTATTTTTCCTTCTTTTCAGTCTTCTGGGACTGTTCCAATTACCAGACTTCCATTGAAGAACCAAGTAAAGGACACTGACATCTGTTTCTAGCAACGCCACAATATACATGGTGATATCCCATCCAGTCCTACAGCTTTATTACCACCAAGTTCTTGTATTAATCTGAACGCTTCCCATTCATGAACTGACAATCTTCTGTTGGCATTTTTTCGTTGTCAAGGTCTTGGAGAAAGTAGTCAAGGGAAAAATACAGCAATGGATTGATGAAAATGAGATATTGTACAGGGGACAGCATGGCTTTGTGAAGGGTAGATCATGCCTCAGTAACTTGCTCAAGTTTTATAACAAGGTGACAGCTGAACTGGGTAAGGGTAATGGGTTTACAGTGATACTGCTGGACCTGGCAAAGGCGTTTGACAGGATACCACATGGAATTCTAATCTGTAAACTACAACATATGGGAATGGATATAGGGTTGGTGAGGTGGATGGTTGATGGAGAGATATCAAAGTAGTTTATTCAGGAGTAGAGTCCAAAAGGCGGCCTGTGACTAGTGGTGCTGCGGGGTTCTGTTCTTGGACCACTGCTGTTTAATCTGTTCATTAACGATATAGGGAAGGATCTAAGTGGAACAGTTCATTTGTTCGCTGATGATGATGCAAAGTTGGGTAGGGCGATAGTGAATGCAGAAGATGTCAAAATCTTGCAGGATGGCTTGGATAGATTGGAGTTCTGGGCTAAGGAGAATGGATGTCAATTTAATGTGACAAAATGTAAGGTTATGCATTTTGGGGTGAAAAGATTAGCAGCAGTATACCACATTGGTGGAACTGTACTCCCAGAGATTAATGAGGCCAGGGACTTGGGAGTGTTGGTGGATAGGGAGATGATGTTTAGGGGGCACATTGCAAAAGTGGCTAAATCAGCTCATCAAATCACTTGGTTACTGAAGAAACTGACGAGCAGAGACAAGCAAGTTATTGTACCTCTGTACCGAGCCTTGATAAGACCTCATCTCGATTACTGTGCCAGATTTGGTCACATCGGTTACTTCTTGATGGGGAGGAGGTGGAGAGGATCCAGAGGCGAGTGACTAAGATGATAGCAGGTCTATGGAATGAACCATATGAGAACAGGTTGAAGATTTGTGGGTTACAGAAACTAGTTGATAGGCGGAAACGGGGAGATATGATTGAGACATTCAAATTGCTAAAGGGATTCTATAGGATTAATTCAGAGGATATTTTTGAGATCAGGAGTGGTGGTGAGAGAACTAGGGGATACCTATGGAAGCTGGGCAAGAGTGTGTTTAGCAGGGGTGTTAGAGCAAAGTTACAAATACCATCTGACATTGCATAAATAACTGATTCCAGATCAAGTCTCATGTATTGCTGATTTCTCTCCCCATCGAATGATCACGCCACAGCCTGTCACCTATCTGTTTCCTTAATTTATCATATTTAGTCCCGTGATCTGGAATTCCAGAAACTTTACCTATGATAAATAACTATGATGTCGGGAGTGCCCAGCCACTTCCCGAGTGAAGAACTCCGTGAATTCACTTTGTAGTTGCTAGCATTGGGGTGACACCTATTATCATTGTATGAGACGACGTTACTAAATCCAACAGGCTTGTGCTACAAACACCGGCCACTGAATTAGAAACTGCCGAAATCAGTGGTTTCCTTATAGGACTGTGACTGCTAATACCAATCCTCTTCAATTCCCTGCCCACAGTTCGGTGAAATATGAATCGGGAACTGTCATCATTAAATGCTTCATTCAATTGCTGTGCAAAGGAAGTTATATTTGTTCTGTATAATCCTTCTCAGACGATGGCGATATCGTCACTGAAAGCTTTTAGACAAACAATATGTGTCATTTTCCACTGATTAAACAGCCGGATAACTTTCGAGATACCAGTCAGCCATGTCGTTTTCAAAATCGTGGCTCCAGTCAGAAGAGCACACACAATATGCTCCTTATCAATCTGAAAAATCTTTTGTTTTTTCTCATTGTGATCAACACATTGATGATTACAGACCAGCGTCATTTTTAAAGAGCTGCCTAGAATGCGTGGTGACTCACGTGACCAAGTATTTTGCATGTACATAAACGTTACTCACTGCTTAAGTGATATTTACGTAAATTTGCATAAATGCTTCTAATGCAGTGGCCGGAATGCATACATCAATGACTTCTGTCTCTCTTACATTGAAAGAGTAAGTGTAAGCACATAAACATGGGATACACCAGCATTGCATTGCATTGAATAAAAAAAAAAAAAAAAAAAAAAATCAGCTAACGCCTTTTTATTCCCGTATACGGTAGTAGGCGAGGCTATTTAGCCCTATGTAACTTTTGGAGACTGAGTGGGCAGTTCAATCTCCACTGGTACCCAATCAGAGACAGATGGCCCAAGGCTATCACTAATTAAGCGGTGCGCAGTGAAGAGAGACGGCTCAAATGTGCCGCCATCTCGTGGTCCCTAACCCTAACACAATATATTTAATGTCTGAAATAATGTGGGTTCTATGGTCGATTTTCTTGAGTTTACAGGACGAAAAACCCGAGTTTCCGGGAGGAAAAACCTGCTTGCCCGTGCCAGAGATCGACTAACTCGGGAACCGGTCGAAAAAAGGCTTAGGAAAATTTTCTCTAGTCCGCGACTAGACTCGAAACCAAGTCTTCCTTCGTGCGGCCAAGCGCGGCGGTGTGCAAACGCCACATCCGCTGAGCTACACAGGCTCTTGCATTGAATAAAAGATGATGAAAATAAACCATCCACTATAACATGAAATAAACGACCAGAGAAGAATCTGATAATCCATTCACCAAGAAAAGTATGAATACCATAAGATGATAGCTTAGTAATATGGCCAACAAGCCAGGCTCGATCAATTGCATTTCAAATATCAAGAGCGATTACTTGAGCTTCTTTCTATTTTTCTATGGCATTCATCACGAAAGTTTGGTGGGGTATGTTAGGATATCTGTTGTGGAAAGAGGCAAGATCCTTCTTTGTCATCACTAAGTAATTGGTAAAGCAGTTGGCTGTTGAGGACCTCTTCCATTATTTTTAAAATTATTGAGGTCTGAGCAATAGGGTGATAGTTTAATGGTTGACTTTTACCTCTCTTTTTTTTGGAAACATCTGATAGACCTTGCATCCAAAGTATTCAATCGATATCAAATGAGTCATATGACAGCCTCTATAGACAATACAAAATGGGTATGAAGCATAAGCTTTTATTAGAAGTGGAGGAATACCATTAAGGCCATGAGACATACATATCAAGGCTATTGGTGGTGGGAAATATATCCAGAAAGTCATCAGAATATTTTTCTGATGACTTTCTGGAGAAGTTTTAGAGGAAGTAAACTGTGGCTAGTTTGTGGACTAGTGAAGGAGTATACACCTTAGTTGTCTATGCAAGACTTAAAAAAAAAGAACTGTTGCAAAAAAGTTGAAAAAAATAGGCTTTCCTTGTATTTAGGATGTTTTATCATAAGGCCGTGAGAGTGGAGAAAACATGAAAAGACCAAAATTACAATCCATAGTCTTGGCAAGAATTCAAAAGGCACGAATGCCATTTAGACAGGAGACGTATCTAGTGCCTTTGGTCCTTACAAATTCTGCTTTGCATGTTGATTTTTTTAGTTATTACAAGCAGTAATACGGATGAAATCACTGAGTGAGAACAATGGCAGAGGCTGCAAATGAAAGCAACAATGAGGTATATTAAATCTTCAGCAGATCATATAAAGCAGCGCTTCCCAAACTGTAAGCCGCGGGCCCCCTTGGGGGGGCCGTTAGTTTTGTTGAGGCCGTGAAATAATGAAAGCAAATTTAAAATGTAAGACTAAGTAGATATTTTTTATCTTAAAAGAAGCGTATTTAGTTTTTATTATTTATTATTTCTATTTTGTTATTTTTTATATATTAATGGAAAAATCCCGTGCTACTTCATTCACACTTCCTCGTAAGTCATTTGATCTATATCAGCAGTCAACTCCTGCATACCTGCACAGCTTCAGTCACTTTCTATCGTTGTTCCTCTCAGACATACTTTCAACACCAACTCCATTTTCAAATCTTTTACCACAGTTTCCATACAGCACGATACCTTTCCACAAATCTACTGCAACAATTATCTTCTACTTCTACAAGTCATCTTCCTGTTTACACCTCCAATCACCACACTTATCTCACAATTTTCTGTTTCAATCATGCACGCGTCTCAATTCGTCCCTCCATCTTACTATTTCCGTCCTTCATAGTAGCGATGTTACTGTTCTGTATTCGTCTATGCAGTTCCATTACTTTTCCTCTGTCTTACTACCCTCTGCCTTTTCTGTTATGTCATTTACTACATTTGTACGACACTCGCTGTTTCCGACTTTTGCTCTGATCTTAATATATATCCATCTTAATATATTTTTACTTAATATATATATATACATTTTGATCTTAATATATATCCATCCATTTTCCTTATATTCAAGTCATACTTTACACAAACAATCTCTTTCCATATGCTTTAAATATCCATAACTTATCGACATAATCAAATAAATACACATATTTACGTCCTTATCCTGTTAGTGCCTCATAAGGCACTAAGAGGATAAGGCCGAAATCCTTTTCTTTCAGATGCTTCTATCCTAAGCCACCAGTTCAGCTTTCAGCCAGCGATTCTTCTTTCTTTGGTGTTATTTGACAAGTTTATTTAGGCCTTTCCGTTTTCCATCTGAGATCCATTACAAAGCCACTTTAGGAATCTCTGCTGTCCATTCTTAGTATGTGTTGATTCAATTTCAGTCTTCTTTTTTTATTTTTATTTTATCAGTGATGATTTTTGCACAGTCGGCTTATATAAATCAGCATTTGCTATGTGTTGGGGAGAAAATATTTTTGATATGTTATGCAGACATTTGGTTTGAAAACTATTTAATTTAGCTTCCTGTTTATTTTTTGGTCATAATACTCGTTTGAAATATATATTATAGTAAGTTTTTGTGGAGTTAAAAACACTCGTTTTCGAACTAGTGTTTTTAACAAAAATTCTATCCCTTTCCGGGGTTAGACTGACACGACATCGTCAGGTTTGTTTCACATAAACACTTTCTTTACTGAAAAGTTTACATGCTGAGCAACCTCTTAGAAAAATATTGTATGGTCACTTTCCCCGATTAGAGATAGAGTTTCTACTGCAGTTATAGATAAATCTTCTGTTGCTATCACCAGATAGAACACTCTCAAACGCCGTGATTCCATCCGCCTGTTTCAAGTAATTGTGCCTTAGTAACTGCATAAATTCCCTTTCTATTTTGCCATGTGTCCTTTCCTCCTTCCAATCTATATTCCCCATTGTTGAAGTCTCCCATGATAATTACTTGGCCTACATTCATTATGCTATATTGCCGATGTATGCCATCTACATTTTCTTCTTCGTATATGCTATAATTCAGGACAGCAGAATTATAGCATATATCAACAATATATCATGTCTTATTGGCCTCTATCTCACACCAGACAGCCTTAAATGAGCTATTTCCCTCAGATCTATAATTTTCCTTAACTTCTATTTTTGTTGGTTGAAGTTCTTCAGTATTCATCAATAAACCTCTTCTCTTGCCCTATTTCC
This sequence comes from Typopeltis vanoorti, assembly GCF_054136105.1. Lineage (NCBI taxonomy): Eukaryota > Metazoa > Arthropoda > Arachnida > Uropygi > Thelyphonidae > Typopeltis > Typopeltis vanoorti. The sequence goes on from NC_143565.1 coordinate 48,904,629, forward strand.
TCTATCTTCTCTGAAAATACAATATCCGTTAAATTCTATCCCTATAACTACACCACTCTCTGACAACCAGGTCTCGTCGATGCCAATATTGTTGACTAAATCAAGCTGACCAATGCTCAGGGCATTCGCTTAAATGCATTCTATCATTCCTTGTGATCCACAATTACCCCTACATAATGTCATTACTTGCCCATTCAGATTTGAAACCTGAGGAATTTAACCATGATCTGCACAATCATTTCTGCACTCATCTATCCAGTGGTGGTTATTTCCTCCTGGTCATTCTTGCACTCACATTCATTTATTCCAGGGATGGCGAGACACATGCTTGATTACTTCTGCCTAATATCTGTAGTTTCCATGGGTTTGAACTTTCACTTCCAAACTCTCTCTCTTTGTGAACAACACTTTTTCCTAACATATAGAGGTCATTTCGTCAATCAAATTCACTTAACACTGCACAATAAATGCACACTTTCCTCCTGCATAATCTTTGCATGATGACTGCCATCGACATATTAGTAATCATGACTCTTCTTCTTCTCAAACTTATCCTATTATAGTGAGCCAGCAAAGTAACAATCTTTACTTTTTTACACTTTATTTTTTCTTCTTCCACTAACTGTTTCATATAATCTCTTACTGCATACTTCCTACCTTTCAAATTATTTGTGTCTGCTCGAAAACAATTAACCCGTCCACTTCTTTCTTCTGCAAAGGTACAACTTCATTATCATCCTTTGTCTTTGCACCTGGGAAATATGCTTTCGTTGTTTTCTCCTTAAGTATATCTCCTATCATCGAATTCCCATACGATACGTTCTCTTTTTTTCCCAATTTCTCGCACTTGCACTTTCTTTTCCTATTTTGGTTTTCTTTCTATGCCTTTTGTACTGCATGCCAATCGTTTCTCCAGAAGCTCGAGCTCACGTTTTTGTCCTGTGAAGGAGTGTAGGTAAGAGTGTAATTACTTTCTGCAACTAGCATCTCATCATCCATGTTATTACTTTCATCCACTTCCTTCAAACTTTCATTTGTATTTCGTGCACTTTCATTCCCTTCTTCTTCCTCTACATTCTCCACAACACTTTTATTCTTAATATCGGTCATTTCATTCATCCTCCCTCGATACCACTCGCATTTCTTGCTTTTGCTCACGAAACATTTCCCACAAACATTCTCTCCATTCTTGTTTTCTCTGGTACCACAAACCATTCACTTTCGGCGATGAATACATTGTACACACGATACATTGCACTAAATACCGCATATTGATATCATTCAACTTCTATCTGTTGGCTGCCATTTTTCTCATAAGCATCGGTGTCCTAATAAAGAACGCCTTTGAAATAATATTTCAAAATAACAATCATGACTAAACAACACAGTCAAAATAAAGAAAATAACATCAATTATATTTAACAATACCGCCAATATTTATTAAACCTAAGGACTTATCTCAAAAACGCGTATCAAGTAAGCCACTGCTAAGGACGATGCTAGCGCCCTACTAGATATGTCATTGTTATATAACTTAAAAAATAACAGTGATCTGAGAACTGAGTCTTGTGGTACTCTGATGCTCGTTCCCTTCCTTTCTTGGATACTGTACCCCATTCATCCCCTCGCTGGCTTCTATCCTTCAACCATCTGTGTAACCAAGTTATGAAATCACTATCGTATTCAGTTTTAATAGTAGTTTTTCATGTGGTACTCGATCAAATGCTTTAGAAAAATCCAGATTACTAACCCTCTTATAAATTGTGGCCAAATTACTAATCAATGATACCCTGTTAAGAATGTTATGCTGTTCTCTCAAAAGATTTCTCTTCAACGCTGGTTTTGCTGGTTTGTGTTTTGCAGGGGCGAGTTCTCCATGCTTGCTATGATTGCTGTGCAAGCTCATTAATTGAAAAAGAAGTAATATTTATTAGTTAATAAATGCATTTATTATTATTATTATTATTATTATTATTATTATTATTATGGGCAACTCCAAGGAGTACTTAGACTCATCGAGGGAGGTCCTAAACATAATGTGAAGAACAAATATTCAACATCCACACAGTATCTATCATACTTTGCCTTGAACTCATTCACAGTCATGGCACCCAGAACAGACTCTGGCAGCTTATTCCACTCATTCACCACTCTACAAGTAAAAAACCTAGTTCTAACACCCGTGCTAACCACACTCTTGCCCAATTTCCATGGATGGCCCCTAGTCCTCCCACCACCAGTCCTGTTCTGAAAAATATTCCCTGAATTAATCTCATAGAGACCCTTCAGTATTTTAAAGGTCTCAATCATATCACCCCTTTTCCGTCTATCAACCAATTTCTACAACCCGCAAATCTTCAAGCTGTTCTCATAAGCTTCATTACATAGACCTGCTATCATCTTCGTCACTTGCCTCTGGATCCTCTCCACCTCCTCCCCATCAAGAAGAAATCCCTTCCCCAGATCTGGGCACAGTAGTCAATATGGGGTCTTATCAAGGCTCGATACAGAGGAACAATAACTTGCTTGTCTCTGCTCGTCAAAGTTTCTTCAGTAACCAAGTGATTTGATGAGCTGATTTAGCCACTGCAACGTGTCCCCTAAACTTCAACCTCCTTATCCACCAATACTCCCAAATCCCTGGCCTCGTCAATCTCCTGGAGTACAGTATCACCAATGTGGTATACTACTGCTAATCTTTTAACCCCAAAATGCATAACCTTACACTTTGCCACATTAAATTGACATCCATTCTCCTTAGCCCAGTCCTCCAATCTATCCAAGCCATCCTGCAAGATTTTGACATCTGCATTCACTATCGCCCTACCCAACTTTGCATCATCAGCAAACAAATGAGCAGTTCCTCTCACATCTTTTCCTATATCATTAATGAACAAATTAAATAGTAGTGGTCCAAGAACAGAACCCTGTGGCACACCACTAGTCACAGGTCGTCTTTTGGACTCTACCCCTGAATATACTACTCTCTGATATCTCTCCATCAACCAACCTCCTATCCATCTCATCAACCCTATATATCCATCCCTATATGCTGCAGTTCACTGATTAGAATTCCATTTGGTATCCTGTCAAAGGCCTTAGCAATGTCTAGCAGTAACACTGTATACCCATTACCCTTATCTAGTTCAGTCGTCACTGTGTTATAAAACGTAAGCAAGTTAGTGAGGCATGGTTTACCCTTTAGAAAACCATGCTGTTCCCCATACAGTATCCCATTTTCATCTATCCAATACTGTATTTTTCTCTCGACTACTTTCTCCAAAACCTTGACAACGACTCCTGATATGCTCATCGGTCGGTAATTTGCAAAAGCAGCCTTTGAACCTCCTTTATGCAGTGGAACTATTTTCCTTTCTTTCCACCCCTCTTGACTAACCCAGACCCCGAGACTAAAATTAAGCAAAATGGTCAATGGCACTGACAATTCTTTAGCTGCTTCATGTAAGACCCTAGCTGGTATACAATTCAATCCCACAGGTATATTCACATAAAGGTTTTGTAATATACTATTCACCTCCATTTCATTCACCTCAATTCCTGTATAAGCTATTGGTTCCTTCATTCCTGCAATATCACCACCTGGATGACATACTCTTGCAAAATGCTCGCTCAGTAATTTCACTATATGATTCATATATATCATATGATATATATGATTCAGTTAGCTCCCTACCATCGGCATTCCTTAAAATCATTCTGCCGTATACACTTTTTTTTTACTTGCGGCATATCAAAAAAACTGTTTGGGATTCTCTTTAGCTTGCGTGGCTAATTTCCTTTCATAATCCACTTTTGCTTTTCTTACCACACTCGTTACCCTTCTGGCCTGTGCTTTATACAGTTCATGGGCCTGCACCTTTCTCCTTAAATTCCCTCCAGAGTTGTTTCTTTTTTTTGCGGCTCAAGCTTAATAGTGTTATTCATCCATTTAACCGCTACTTGATTTACTATCCGGACTCTAGGTATACAGTCACCCATTGCCTCCTGCAAACACTTCTTAACCACCTCCCATGCACTATCAACATCCAGCCCTTGCAATTTTACATGCCATGGCTCTGAACCAAGCAATCTCCTAAGCTTGCCATACTTACCAGCCTGGTAATTCCACATGTAATTGGAAATTTCATGTGGAATTAATTGAAAATTCCACACATTTAGCCACCTCCCAGGTCAAGACATTATGATCACTCTAACCAATTGGTGGCAACATGGTCATATTCATTACAGTCAAATTCTCTAATGCAATTTATAAGCATTCCATTTAGGCTTTTATATTTGTAGACAAAAGATGGCTTAAGCTTGTGCAGCAATAATTGAGCTTTGCGTTGTGTATCGAAGGCCGATGCTTGCTCGTCTAGTCAAAGCTACGTTGGCTTGCTCGGTTGTAGGAGCTTTTAAGTCCTCGAAGCAGCACTGTGATTTCATGCGCGCGCATAGCCATTTCACATCGTCTCACTCTGTTGCTTAAACACAGGCCATATGCAGTCAACATAGCTCTAGCCAGTGAGCTTCAGCCAGTCTTCATAAAGAAAAACCGTGGGTTAGAATTTGTATTCAAGTAGCTAAATTAAAAAAGATAGAATATCATTTGTAAAATAATGTTGTATTTGTATGATTAAATGTAAATAAATTTCTAAATACTGTAATAGTTTTAAATGGTCAGTAATTCATTATTCCGCTAATCAGACTTCAATCACACCTCACTCTCTGAATGATAACAAGGACAAGCATGAATTTCAAGACCAGCATAACCTCCTGGTGTTTTGTCTCTAACCAGCCTCTCTAATATGCTCGCCACTCATATACGCACTCTGTGCTTTCGTTGGACATCACTAACTTTGAATTCTTCCTTGTACAGGGGCAATTTTTTCCATCATTCCACTCTTCTGGGACTGATTCCGTTGTAAGTTTGTTGTTGAAGAACAAAGCCCTGTTTAGGACATTCTCGTAATATCCCATACAGTCCAAAAACTGATCAATGCTTCTGAATATTTTTAAACATTTCTCATTAATGAACGGTCGGTTTTCTGTTCACCTGTTTGTTGTTATTTAACATACTCCTAAGATAGGAGTTCCAAGTAAGGCCGTTTTTTGTAGAGCATATGAGTTCACTTCGTTCATGTTTAATTCTAAATAATTGGATGGCTTCTTTGAAATTGCACCAAGTCCACCGATAACGATTAATTATTATTATTATTATTATTATTACTTTATTCACATCATTGATACACAGTCTAAACTAAGTCTAAACTTGACTAGTGATAGAGAATAATTCAGATTCTATCCAAGAATCTAAGAATAGCCTTCCAGGTAACGTCATAAAATATAGATTGTTCCGAGTAATGCTGTTTTTTTTTTTTTTGATCAGTTGGGGTAACTTCGTTGATGTTTAATTGCTGTAAATAGTTGGATAGCTTCTTTGAAACTGCAACAAGCACCGATAACTGTCGGGATGACGTTGGTGTGTTTAAGCCACAGCCCGTCAACTTCGATTGCCAAATCTCGACATTTAATAATTTTTTCCAGTTCTTTATTGTTAATGTTATTATCACTGGGTACTGTGATATCAATAATCCAAACCTTTCAATGTTTGAAAATCTGATGTTAGGTCTATTGTGTTTCAAATGCTGATCAGTTTTATATTCTAAAGTCCCAGAGAATTTTTGCTGTTTCGTTTTCCAATACAGTCTCTATTTTATGCTGACACCAGTTATCAGAAGTAGGAAAGGCATATTTTTTGCATACATGTCAATAAATTATTTTGGCCACTTTATCATGGCGGTATTTATAGTCAGTTTGAGCTATCTTGATGCAGGCACTGATTAGATGTTCTATAGTCTCATCTTTCTGATCGCATAATCTGCATTTATGTTATTATTGATGTTCACAATTTTGCTTTGATTGCATTTGTTTGTAAAGCCTGTTCTTGAGCTGATAGAATAAATCCTTTTGTTTCTTTTTTAATATATCCATATTGTAGCCACTGCCATGTCTTGTTCACGTCAATTTTGTTTTCCTCAGTATCTCGAAGAAATTGGCCATGCAAGGATTTTTTCCCAGTCACATATGGGTTATTTTGCTGTTTTTTTTTTTTTGGAATCAATTTGTTTCCTGTTGCTTTTAGAAGGCCCTCTTGTGTAATTTCTTGAAGTATTTGCTCAGAGTTATTGTTCATGTAACTTTTTAAACTAGTTTCTTCTTCCACATTCTATCTTACTTGCAGCAGACTGTGTCCATCTATTATACTTGGTAGGTACAACCACTCAACAACACTTCGTGGATGTAATGCATGATCCATAGTCATTAATTTTGTAGTTTTATAGTCCAATATTTCTAGGTCTTCTTTTGTCCAATCTGCTATGCCACCTGTGTAACGGATCACTGGTATAGCCCAAGAGTTCGTTGCTCTAATTGTGTTTAATCCATTTAGTTTTGTTTTCAGAATATTTCTAGCTGTTTTGGTGTATTATTCTGCTGCTACCTGTTATTTAACTTTCGAGTGGAGAATAGCACTCGCTTCTAATATGCCTAGGAATTTATGGTGTTCGTCAGCTGAAATTGGTTTTATATATTTCTCTTCATCAAAATTAAAATTGCTATGGCATTAATTTTTCCTCATTTAATAGATAATACAGTGCATTTATCTAGACCAAATTCCATTTCGATGTTCTGACTGAAAATACGAACTGTGTTCAGCGAAGAGTCTATCTGCTATGCCGAATTTACACACAACTTCGAGTCATCCATATACAACAGATGAGATATGTTAATATTATATTTAGGAATTTCGTATCCTAGTTTTGTTTTCTTTAAAATCATGGAAACTGCACCAAGTGCACCGATAAAGATTAATTATTATTATTATTATGTTGTAGTATATTATTATGTAGTATACTATTATTACTAATAAAAAAAATCAGCTAACGCCTATGTTGTTCCCGTATAGGGAGTAGGGGAGTCGTTTACCCTATCTAACGTTTGGAGACTGAGTGGGCAGTTCAATCTCCACTGGTAACCAATCAGAGAAATAGCTGGCCCAAAGCTATCACTGAATCATCGGTACGCAGTGAAGAAGGCGCAAGCTAGTGCCGCCATCTCGTGGTCCTTAACCCTAACACAATATTTTTAATGTCTGAAAATAGTGTGGGTTCGACGGTCGATTTTCTTAAGTTTACGGGACAAAAACCCGAGTTTCCGGGAGAAAAATCCCGCTAGCCCGTGCCAGAGATCGACTAACTCGGGAACCGGTCGAAAAAACGCTTAGAAAAATTTCCTCTAGTCGGCGACTAGATGTGAACCACTAAATCCTTTCTTCATGCGGTCACGCACTGTAGAATGCAAACGCCACTTCTACTGAGCTACACAGGCTATCACTATTCGCTGCATCCGTGTTTATAGTGTTAAAATGGTTTTAGCTAATATTTTTAATTTGAAAGTGCTGCTATTTAATTCCACTTGTTATGCTGAAGAGGGACGTTTAATTCATCGAAATTGGCTAAATAATATTCACATTTTTTGCGCTGATAGTGTAAATAGAGTGAACTATTATCACCAACCAGCAAGGAAAAAAGGATGTCGCCATTTTAAAAGACGCACTGCAGTTGCTAAAGGGAAGAAAGTCCAAAGGTCACCGAGACATCGAAAGTCACCAAGCACAATGATCTGTAACAAGTGCAATAAGCCATCAAGCGAGAAAGAGGACGGGCTCCGTTGTTCTGGATGCAGTCGAAGACAACACTACCACTGGTCAAGGATCTCAGAAAGCACTTGAAAAGCAAAAGTAGTCTCGAAACGTACCGAATGACGCTGTATACAATGCCGTGAGAAAATGAAGAACAAAGAACAGACACAACAAAAGTCATGACGCACATCAAGGTAAGTCTCTTCCTGATACAAAAATTACATATAACGTACATTCATTCAAACTCATGGTTAAAGATATGCGAAATACCCACACACGGAGCAAATCAATAAAAAATCCGAGGAGTATGAACATTACATACAGTACAATAACGTGACAATTGAAGAAATGTTAGGAACTGTCAGAGACACTCGTAAAGACGATATTAGCGGTAGCGATAGAAACACAAGAAAACATTAAGCGCGAAAATGAAGAATTGTCTAAAGAGATAAACACCCTGAAATGCAAAATCGAGCACATACTCCAAAAATAACTTCAAATAGAGGGAATATCAAAAGAAAAAACAGAAGACTTAAGCAACATAGTGCAACTGATGGGCACCAAAATTGGCATACCATTCGCAACCACAGACATCGCCTCTATCAGCCGAAGCCCACAAAAAAAAAAGAGAGAGAGAGACTGCCACCAATCATCGTTCTTTTACAAGCAGACATCTGAGAGACCGAATTCTTGCAGCAAGCAAAAAAACAAGGTCGACAACATCGATCCTAACTGACAAGAAACTCCCAACACCAATTTAAATATTATTATTATTATTATTATTATTATTATTATTATTATTATTATTGTTCCGGGAAACTCCAAGGAGTCGACAGACTCATCGAGGGAGGCCCTAACATCATGTCTGGAATAACTATTCAACATTCACACAGTATCTATCATATCTTGCCTTGAACTCATTCATGGTCATAGCACCCACAACAGACTCTGGAAGCTTATTCCACTCATTCACCACTCTCCAAGTAAAAAACCTAGCTCTAACACCCTTGTCAACCACGCTCTTGCCCAGCTTCCATGCATGGCCCCTAGTCCTCCCACCACCAGTCATATTTTCAAAAATATCTTCTGGATCAATCTTATAAAAACCCTTCAGTAATTTGAATGTCTCAATCATATCACTCCTCCTTCGCCTATCGTCCAATTTCTGCAACCCACAAATCTTCAACCTATTCTCATAAGGTTCATTCCACAGACCTGTTATCATCTTGGTCACTCGTCTCTGGACCCTCTCCACTTCCTCCCCATCATGAAGAAACCCTGGTGCCCATAACTGGGCACAGAATTCAGATGGGATTTTATCAAGGCTCGATACAGAGGAACAACAACTTGTTTGTCTCTGCATGTTACAGTATTTTTCAGAAGCCAAGTGATTTGGTGAGCTGTTTTAGTCACTTTTGCAATGTGTCCCCCTAAACTTCAACTCTCTATCCACCAGCACTCCGAAATCCCTGGCCTCATCAATCTCCTGGAGTACGGTTCCATCAATGCGATATACTGCTGCTATTCTTTTTAACCCAAAGTGCATAACCTTACACTTTTCCACATTAAACTGACATCCATTTTTCCTAGCCCAGTCCTCCAAACTATCCAAATCATCCTGTAAACTTTTGACATCCTGTGCATTCACAATTGCTCTACCCAACTTTGCATCATCAGCAAACAAGTGAACACTTCCTCTCAAATCCTTTCCAATATCATTGATGAACAAATAAAAAGCAGTCGTCCAAGAACAGAGCCCTGCAGCACTCCACTAGTCACAAGCCGTCTTTCTGACTCCACTCCTGAATAAACCACTCTCTGGTATCTCTCCTTCAACCACCCTCCTATCCAATCACCAAACCTATATCCATCGCCGTCTGCTCCAGTTTACTGATTAATGTTCCATGTGGTATCCTATCAAAGGCCTTGGCAAGGTCCAGTAGTATCACTGTAAACCCACTACCCCTATCCAGTTCAGCCGTCACTGTGTTGTAAAACGTGAGCAAGTTACTGAGGCATGATCTATCCTTCACAAAACCATGTTGTCCCCCATACAATATCCCATTTTCATCTATCCAATCCTGTATTCTTTTCTTGACTAATTTCTCTAAGTCCTTGACAATGTTTCCTGATATCCTAATCGGTCAGTAATTTACAACAGCAGTCTTGGAACCACCTATATGCAGTGAAACTATTTTCCCCTCCTTCCACCCGCTCGGGACTAACCCAGTCCCGAGACTCAAATTAAACAAAATGGTCAAGGGTACTGACAATTCTTTAGCTGCTTCTCGTACTACACGAGCTGGTATACCATCCAATCCAACAGATGTATTGACATTTAGGTTATGCAATAGACTACTCACCTCCACTTCATTCACCACAATTCCCGTATAATCTACTGGTTTATTCGTTTCTGCAATGTCACCACCTGGATGATATATTCTTGCAAAGTGTTCACTCAGTAACTCAACTATCTCAACTGATTCAGTTACTTCCCTACCATCGGCATTCTTTAAAATCATTCCGCCATGTACATTTTTCCTTTTACTCGCTACATATCTAAAAAACTGTTTAGGATTCTCTTTAGCCTGCATGGCCAATGTTCTTTCGTAATCCTTTTTTGATTTTCTTACCACACTCGTCACCCTTCTGGCCTGCGATTTATATCATTCATGTGCCTGCCGGTCACCTTTCTCCTTAAATTCCCTCCATAGTTGTTTCTTTTTTTGAAGCTCAAGCTTAATGGTGTTATTCATCCATTTAACCCCTACTTGATTTATTATTCGGACTCTAGGTATACAGTCAGCCATTGCTTCATGCAAACACTTCTTAACTACCTCCCATGCACTATCAACTTCTAGTCCTTGCAGTTGTACATGCCATGGCACTGAGCCAATCAAACTCCTAAGCTTGTCATACTTTCCAGCCCAATAATTTAACATGTACCCTGTCTTAATTGAAAATTCTACACCTTTAGCCACCTCCCAAGTCAAGACCCTATGATCACTCTCACCGATTGGTGGCAATGTGGTCATATTTGTTACAGCCAAATCCTCAGATGTAATTACTAGGTCAAGCACTCTCTGACCCCTAGTATTTTCCATTACATGCTGTCGCAGATAGTTATCCCTTAATAACCGCATAAAATCCAATTCCTTCCTCCCGTGTGTCCTCCCCTCACTCCAATCAATGCGACCATAGTTGAAATCTCCCATAATAATCACCCTCCTTCCACTCATTTCTTCTATTTGCTTGTGCATACTGTCACCACCATCTTTTCCATCACCTGGTCTATAGCAGCACCCAACTGTATATTTAGTTCTGCTAGCCACAATCTCACACCAAATGGTCTCAAATGTGCTCTTTTCTCTATCCTGCAATTCATCTTCTATTCTCCTTGGCTGTAGCTCATCAGCTATTATCAAGAATACTCCTCCCCCATTTTATTCTCTCCGTCATTCCTGAACACACTGTACCCATCACATTCAACCCCACTAGCTATATCATCTACAGTCAGCTATGTTTCACTAATACCAATAACCTGTGGTCTGGAAGTGCCAACCATGGCCAAAAACTCTTCCTTCTTGTTCCTAATACTCCTAGTATTAGTGTACATGAATTTAAGACCCCCATTAGCCCCAACCCTACCTTGATGCCTTATATTAACTGTCCCACTCTGGTTTGTTGTCCTTACTTGCTCTAGCATATTATATTCATTCTTACATTCAACTGCCTCCCTAAGGACTGTATATGTACTCCCCCCCTTAACAAATCTAGTTTCCCTGAATTTGCACATCCACTACATTCAGCAACACTTTCTCAAGTCTTCTTACACCGTAACCATTCAAATGCAAGCCATCCATATTATATAGATCCTTTCACCCATCAAACTCACTCCACACGTCCACAAATTCCACACCACTCGTCATACATAACCCACGCATAAAGTCATTCGCAATTATGGCCCTCCTTTTAAACATTTCACTGTCATACCGTGGCATAAGACTAATCATTCTAACTCTCTCACTCTTTTCTTTTGCTACCTCAAATAATTCATTCAGGTCTTCTATCATTTCCATTTTATCTCCTTTCAAATCATTCGTACCTGCCACAACAATCATTTATTTCACCCTTTCCTTTTGCTCTCTAATAGACTCAGTTACATCCTTTATGGTTGCACCAGGTTGGTACGATTTTGTCAAATCCTCTACTAACACACCTCGTACTAACGAGTCTCCATACAGCACTCTATCCTTCATTTTGTTCATGTTCACATTCATACGTCTATTTTTCCTGTCATACCTTTTATTATTGGTCGGTTCATTTAGTCGACTTTTGTTCATGCAATCTAGTTGCTGTTTTGCCCTTTCTATCGCACCATTCATCAACGCGATCTCACTCAATGCATCTAACTCATCTTTTTTATTCTCTGAGAAACCATTAATACTATCATTCACACTTTCTACATTTACACTCTCATAATTCTCATGTACGACCTTGCCGTTTCTTGTCATATCGCTATTTTCTTCATTCTGAAGTTTGACAAAAATATCACACTCACGATCCGAAATACACTTCAATTCCTCATTCTCCCTACATTTTCTACACACATTCAATCCTTTATTATCATCTATCCACACTCCGACCGCACTCCGCAAAGCGTACATTTCACAGCTAGCACACTTACTCATTTCTTTTATACTACTGTTCTTTGATAAAGATGGCGAACCATCATTACTGGTTCGCCATTTGATAAAACATATTATTTGATATGATATTATTTGACATATTATTTGATATTATTTGGCCATTTGATAAACATATTATTTGATAAAACACAACGTGTTTTATCAAATAATAAGTTATAACACACCAAAAACACACAAACAGACGCACTAAAATACGCAAGGCAAATACAACTACGCAATATTAAGTAATTTTATCAACGATAACTGAAAATAATGCTTATCTTATCAGGAGCTTGCACGATCACTACACACTACGATATAACCTCCCTGAGCACTGTATTCCATACTTTAAAAATCTTTTATACCAAGCAAGGAAAAGAAAAACTACAAGTTCCAGTGGACTAAAGATTCACAAGTATTTATGAGATAGAATGAAAACACTCGAGTTTATATAATTGCAAGAGAATCTGTCCTACACAGCCTACCAGTACAAAATATTAATGCTCCACATCCGTGAGGAAAAGGATTTGAAATTACGTTAAAAACTATATCATAGAAATTTCAAACCTAGGCGAACATATCCAGTCAGAAAATTTAAACTTCAAGGTCTTTGACTCTTTTGAAGAAATGGACAGACAACATTTCCACCAATACCGACTTCACGGTCATACTCAGAAACAAAAGAAGTATAAAGAAACACTGGCTTACATTGATAACACTGCTATGAACACTAGAAAATTTATTTGTAGGACTGCACCATCCAATATATCAATATTCGGCATAAGACTCAATAAAACGTCCGGTAGATCTCTCTCTTTCTCTCTCTCTTACTAGCGTAAATTCCTTCAACAAAGTTTAAATAAACCGTCGTAGTTCTTAAGTAATTAAACTGTGCTTTTCATGCCTTAGTTTTTTCCCGCACACAAATCCGATTATTTTTAGATACAGCGCATTGTAAAATAAATCAGGCAGCACTCTTTTAGCAAATAATCAAAACACATTTATTTACATTAATATGAAATATACATGAATCAAACATCAGGGAGATTGCTTTGTCTACCCATCTATAAAATTTATAGCATAAAATTAGAACCCTTTTACTTCAGCACTAAATAATCTCTTTAACTCCAAAATTTATTTACTCTCTGCTTACAAATTCAGCTTATTAAACTTCTAGTTTACTCGCAAAGAAGTTAGCTAACTCTCTGCTAAGTTATTTTTACAAATTTCTTATCAACTTCTAACATGCCAATTGAGTCTCTTATGGACACTCCTTATAACTATTAAACTAATTCTTAACAGACCATATGTAACATATATCCTAGGTCACTTATGGGTAACCCTCAGACCGGATCCGGCTCTCTACTTCTTTTGATCTGGCCCTAATCTATTTCAGCGAAGTTTGTCTGATTCATGGTGGGAGAAAACATGGTGTGCTCTACTAACTCACATTAAGCTGACGTCATATGACTTGCGCAAAACACACTATGTTTTCTCCAACCAAGGTTTCTTTCTTACTTTGACTAGTCTCGTGTGTGAACATGTCACAACGTGTCAGTCCGGTACTTGCGTTGGTGTTGTGCTTTGTTCAGTGCCTGTATTAATGTTATGTTCTGTTCGGTGCCTGCGGTGTAGAAGACAGTTTTGTTTGACAGTTCTGAATATCGCTTATAAATTTGGGACAATGTCAGAGGTTACTGCAAAAAAAAGAAAAGTAGATGCAGAGAATCGTCAATTTCAAAACAACTGGACGGAGGATTATTATTTTAATCTGAATAAAAGTTTGCCTGTATGTTTGTTGTGCAACGAATCCGTATCAAACAACAAAGAATACAACCTGAAGTGACACTTTATGTCGAGACATGCAGATCACCCAAAAATTGAAGGACAACTATGAAAGATGAAATACAGAAGTTGAAGAAGAATTGGATACCCAGCAGCAAATGTTCAACAAGCAAAGAACGCAGCGCCACAGCATTGTCAAAGCCAGCTTTGTGGTAAACGAAAAAATCGCTAAGCATTCTAAGTCATTTGGTGAAGGAGAATTTATCAAAGAATGTCTGCTGGATGCTGCAAATATAATATGTCCTGAAAAGAAAAATGACTTCGAGAATATTCGTTTGTTGAGACGTACTGTTGTCCAACGTATAGAAATTATGGCTGATGATATCAAAAATAGTTTAAAAGAGAAGATTGCTAGATTTCAAGCATTTTCAATTGCTTTGGATGAAAGCACCGATGCCTCCGATACAGCACAACTAGCAATATTTATTCGAGGAGTTGATGCGGATTTCAACATCACAGAAGAATTATTGGCGCTTCGGCAGTTAAAAGGAACATCTGCCGGCGAAGATATATTTGAAACAGTCAACACAGTCTTTGAGAGATTTGGGCTTAAATGGAGTTCACACAGATCCATCCGGAAAATTTAACAAATTTTCATTGCATTATCCACCAACAAAATCTTGTGCAAAATCGATTAAATTCACAAATGGTATGGAAGTTTTAGTAGCCAGTATTAACTTTATTAAGTCACGTGCACTTAATCACCACCAATTTAAGGAGTATTTGGCAGACCTATTATCGGATTATGAAGATGTGTTTTATTATTGTGAAGTAAGGTGGTTGAGTAAAGGTAAAATGTTAAAACGATTTTTTTATGATCTGAGACAAGACATTGTAGATTTTATGGACATAAAAGGAAACACAACTAACCAAGTAAAAGATGATGAGTGGGTGTGTGATTTAGCATTCCTTGTAGATGTCACCGGATAACTAAACGAACTGAATCTTAAATTGCAGAAACAAGGACAATTGGTTCATAAACTGCATGAACATGTCAAAGCTTTTTGTAATAAACTAAGATTGTGGGAAAGTCAGATAAGAGCTAAAAATTGTTATCATTTTCCTACTCTAGCAACTCATAAAAATATCACTTATAATTGTTATGGAGATGAAATGAAGGCACTAATAGAGCAATATGATACAAGGTTTGCCGTCTTCAAAAACAGACTCCATATTCTATATATTTGCTCGTCCGATGGATGCTGATGTTAATAAGGTGCCAGAAAACTTACAGATGGAACTTATTGATCTTCAGGTGGATTTAATGCTGAAATCACAATTTAACAACATTGCTTTGACGGATTTTAATAAATTTTATTTAGTAGAAGAAAAATATACAAATTTACGCGCCTTTTCAAGATAAATCATTTGTCTTTTCGGCAGCACACACATATATGTGTGAACAGTTTTTTTTTCGAGGATGAAATAAAATAAATCAAAAATTTGGACAAGAATAGCGAACGAAAACCTCAAAAATTCTATGCGATTATCCTTAAGTAATATTAACGTCAATATTGATAGTCTCATAGTTGAAGTACAAGGCCAATCTTCACATTAAATTGTTATGTCGTTCATTATATTATAAAATTTATGTAGAGCTTTATATCAGAGCTTCATATTTCATTTATTATAAATAAATGAAATATGAAGAAGCAACTTGTTTTAATTAATTTAATATTAGTTTATTTTATTTAATAATTTGGTCCGGCCCTTTACTTGGAGACAGAATGATAATTTGGCTCCCCCCGAGCTAGGAAATGTTGTCCATGCCTGTCCTAGATTATAAACGATAATGTACAAAAAGGATGGAACTTACAGAGGCTGTGTCGCACATTCAGTCAAGAGTCTTACACTAATGTCTTTCTGGCATTTCTTTCATCTGCAGTTTTAGGCTTCCTTCAGAAGTGTCTTGCTTCAGCGGTATCACATCGGCATATTGGCGGACTTTTGGACTGCAATTTGCGGTACTCGAATAGCACATACAAAAGGTTTCGGTATACGGGCAAATTCTCCTCTGGATCCTACTTCGGGAACTTGTGTCTCTATTTGCCGACCGCCGATGACTGTAACTGCCATCGACTGGCTCTGGCTCTCTTTGACAACAGCGCTTTGCCTTGCTCTCTCGGCAACTGGATCTGGACACTCCTCTCTCTGCAACTGGACCTGGACTCTCTTAGTAACTGGTGCCTTGCCTCTCCTCTTTCTCTGCCGCTACTGCTCTGGTTCCGACTGCCTCTCCTCTGCCGACGACTGGAAGTCCCTTATGCTCGGCTCAGCATCTTTTATTTTGCGATCTCGGGTACTTGCACTAAGGGTAGTAAACCCCGAAGAATTCGGCATGACTCTTTCATCTTCTTTTAAGTTCGACCCGCTCTTTGTTCTCCCCCGAGCACTGCCTTTTTTATTATCTTGGCGGTCAGCAGAAACTTGTCTGAACCTAGCGGCACTCTTAGATACTAACTTTAAAGTTGTTATGCGCAGAGCTCGCAAACAACGTTCTCATACAGATAATTGTAAACAACGTTCTTGTGTTCTTACACATAGCTATATACAGAGTTCCGTTGGGAAAGTATTGGCTTTGTTTTTGATGTTAAAACAGTAAATACATCACTTCCAATAGGGTTAACTACATTAATATTTAGCAAAATATACATAGAAACAAACAAGGTTATTTACAGTTCTCATGTGATTGGCCTATGTAAAAATCGATGAAAAGCGCTTTGGTATTTTTAAGCTACATCGAATTTTACACAACTACACTTTGACAAACATTGATGTACTAATACTGAAAGTAGTCATAAACCACACGGAAACGTATGCATACAACATCAATAATTACCACACCTACAACTTATGTATACTAAAAAGAGGGGCTGACATTGTGGCATTTACCAAAGAAAAATACAGTGTGGGCGAAAACCAAACTCCTTTCAAACAGGAGGAAAGACTAATTTTGGAAATCACAAATTACAACAAACATAGTCAAATACAAAATAAACATAATATACTCACCCCTAGATAATAATCTACTCAGCTTTCTGCATGAATTAGAATCATGTCTAGGCAGCACTGAAGCCAATACAACACATCGGCGCATCCTAATAGGCAGCAGTAACATAATACTCTTGACCACGCTTCTTCAACACTGACACATACTTGATATATTAAGTCAGTACAACATGAACCCTACCATAAAGACCCCAACAAGAGAAGAAAGATTCAACATTTCACTAACGCAATCATGCATTGACCATATCAACACACCGGCTCACATCAGTACATATACCTCATCAATAATTAACACCAAAATCGCGATCACTACTGTCTTTCAGCTTCGTTTCATTACACCACTTCCTCCTACCCACAACACTGCAAAACTCTACAAAACTATCATATTCAAGATCATTGTCAACAACTTTATAAAAAATACAAATTGGAATTCCTGCACAAAATAAATGATTATGGAACTTTATATGAGAATTTTCAACTAATGTTCACAAATATTCAAAAAAGCAGCAAAGCGTATCAATACGAAAATACATACAGACAATAACCCATAGAGAAATGAAGACATTTAAAAACTCAAGAAATCAAATAACAACAAAAATTCGTAGGGCTAAAACACAATACTACTTCTCAAAATTTACAGAGTATTCATGACAGTATGAATCAAACATTTGCTATACTTAACGAATTACTAACTCGAAAAAAGAAACTTCAGCACATGATTTTATTGCAAAATGCTTCTGTCAGGATATAAACCATGAGGAACTAGCAGGCTAATTCAACCACGCCTTCACAAATAATATTATACAACTCAAAAAAAGATAATCTACCAACGATCAACAAAAAATTACCAACACAATGTCAACAGCAAACTACGTATTTTCCACCTGTATCAAAACAGGAACTGAAGGAAGCACACTTACAGCCAAAACCAAAGACTATTCCAGGAATAAACGAAATAAAACTCGTAGATCTTTTATCACACTACGAACAAATAAATCCAATAGTTTTGAGACTCGTGAACATAATATTCGACACTGCCATTATTCCACAAGAACTAAAAACTGCTATAATTACGCCAATTTACAAACATGGTAAAAAAAGTAATACACAGAACTACAGACCAATAGCTAACCTGCCATTCATCTAAAAAATTCTGGAAAAAACAACACACACCAGACTACAGAACTATTTACAGAAATACAACATTATCTCACAAAACCAATACGGCTTTCAGAAAACAAAAAGCACCTTCACTTTCTAGAAGACATCGCCATCACCATAAACAAAGCTCTCGGTAAAAACAAGTCTGCTATCCATATACCTCTTGACTTAATCAAAGCTTTTGATACACTTGAACATGACATACTATTAACTAAACAAGTAGCGCACCCAGAGGGAAGCCATGGGGCCCTGGTTCCCCATAGAAAAAGGAAAAAACATCACAAAAGTTTCCAAAAATCAATCTTTTCCTAATTAAAATTCATTTTTTTTAAATTTATCTTGCGTCGTGTCTTTTATTTCTATGCTACTTATGAATTAGCGATCATTGCAGATGCTCAGTCATAGGTCATATGCGATGCGTAGTGTGTATTCTCAAATTCTCAACTCCCCCCCCCCCTAATATTAAATCCTGAGTGGGCTACTGGACCAAACTATACTCAATCGGAATAAGAGAAACACTACATACCTGGTTCAGGAACTATCTCTCAAGCAGAACACAAGTAAGAAAAATAGGAACATGTTACATCCTGGGATTAGAAATGACAATGTTTCCCACAAGACGCCATATTTTCACCTACTCTATTCAACACATACATTAACGATGTTCATAACCTAGCCACACGAAGTCAAATATTTCAGTACGCAGATGACACTGCGCTACTAGCACTCCACACAGACATCAACAATGTTCTCTCCAAAATACAAGACCTAAATGAAATCGCAACATATTTCTACCAAAATTCAATTGTAATCAATTGCACCAAGACACAAAATTCAATAATACATAATCCGAGAATTATGCGCCCCGGACCACTATTACTACACTGTCACACATACCGCTGCATTGACAACAAAAATAATTGCTAATATCCCGAAATCAAACCAGTAACACATGCAAAATACCTTGGCCTTTACATAGACTGCCACCATAAATGGACAAAACATATAGAATACCTAAATACTAAACTCCACATCATCGCAGCAAAACTCTTCCAAGTAAACGACATGATTCCATCTAACATAAAAAACTCCTATATCACGGTATTTGCGAACCTGTATTCTGGTATGGTATAACGAGCTACGCAAACACATCAAACAGCCACCTAACAAAATTAAAAATATTACATAGGAAAATTGTGTCAACAGTGATTTGGAGATTTTATACACAACAGCCGATATCAGAACCGATTATGGCGATACACAAAATCCCGAGCATTCAAAATCTGAAACACTATGTAAGGTTACTAAGGAATAACTTCATCACCTATCATAACAACAGAGAGACATTTCGCATAAGACGACCCACAACAACTCTTTACACCCTTAGACCCTTCAACAATTCATACGGTTGTTTTGTGAGATCACATTTGATACCCATGCTACTCAACAACCTAGCAAGAAAATTAAACATAGACAACTACAGAACATTATCATTATTATTTTTTTTTTTTAATTTAAAAGTGTCATAAAGAAACTCTACTTGTCACGCTGAAGACAGTGACATATAATTCATCAAAATCGGCCAAGTGGAATCCAAAATCTGAGTGTGCTAAAAAAAATTGAAGCGTACACCGCGGTTGCTAACGAGTACAGAACAAAGGACGTCGCCATCTTTGCAGCTGTCCAGAGGAAGAAAGAAGAGTCATGAAGTGCAACAAGTGTCAGAAGGAATTGCCGTCCGACGGATGTTACATAACCTGCAGGAAATGTCATAGGAATCTTCACTTTACATGTTCCGGACTTTCTGAAACAACCTGGCAACGCAAATCCAATGCCAAACGAGAAGAATGGAAGTGCCTAAACTGTAGAGAGAACAAAGAAACGCCACTACCACGACGCAACTGATTACGCCGGAGGCAGAATCGGATGATGAACTGAACAGACAATAAAACACCGGTGAGTCCTATAATTTGAGCTCCGTTAATTTATTACTAGAAAAAGGTTTAGAAAATATAAAAGCCAGCTTGGTAGATCTTGTCCAAGAACTATTTGATAAACAGAATAAAGAAATAACAAAAAAAATTAGCGAATATGAAGAGTTTGTTAAATTTAATAATTCAAAAGTCGAAGAAGTCTTACAAACGGTAAAAGACATTAAAACCAGCATTAACGCACTAACTGAGAGGCAGCACAAACTGATAAAAGACACAACGGAACTCCGCCAAGAATTTAATTCCCTGAAACAACAATACCAAGTTTTAAACCAACAACAACATAAAGAAGACCTTGTCATAAACGGTCTTCCAGAAAGCGAATCCACAGAAAATCTCAGAGACGTAGTTCTAAAGTTAGGCCATGCAATTGACATCCCCTTACAGCATAATGATATTCAGACCATAAATCGGCTTTCCAGGAAGAACAGAAAACAAGGTTCGCCACAATCGGCACCAGTCATGTTCGTCTGACAAGCAAGACTACGAGAGACAATCTCATAAAAGCCAGCAAACTGAAAAAACCAGTAGTCAAGGATTTAAATGCATCGCAAGACAATACGCCAATCTTTCTATCTGAGTATTTAACACCTTTCAATCAGAATCTTTTGTACCAAGCAAGAAAGGAAAAAAACAGAAAAAAAGTATCAATTTTTATGGATCAAAGACGGCAAAATATTCTTGAGAAAGTCACAGACTTCAAAGTCTATACAAATAAAAAGCTCGGAAGATATAGACAGGTTGCCAGAGTGAAACAAAAGACTCTAACTTAGTTCAATAAGTAGATCTCAACACAACAAAAATGAATGTGAACCATCAGATAGATGTAATTACCAGAATACATCAGTAATTGTACTTTAGAATCTCTTGATGCATGAAAACAAAACACAGTACAAGCGAGAGGTCTCTCAATCTTGCATATTAACATCAGAAGCATCCGAAAACACTGGTTATTATTACAGGCTTATCTGAGGAATTACACTGATATTATTGATATATTGATTCTTACAGAAGTATCCATAACTAATGACGAAGCGACTGCTTTCCAAATTCCAGGCTTCCAACAAAATAGATCATGCCGCCAAGCAAGAAGAGGGGATGGAATACTAATATTTATGAAACAAAAATTAATAGCAAAAGAAATGGCCTATCAGTTTGAGCATGCTGAAACTCACTGCCTCGAAATCATTAATACCACGAACACACAGCATCCCATAATACTAAATGCTATTTACAGGCCACCAAACCTAAACATGATAAAATTCTTACACGAACTCAATTGCTGGCTTTCAAGCCAAGAAATATGCTCAACCGAACATCTAATGATAATTGGCGACATAAACATAAATATTGCAAATGAAAACCAGAACAACACTGTACAATACCTAGACACACTATCCACGTACAATCTAATACCAACAATAACATCATGTACTAGAGAAGAAATATTCGGAAATACTATCACTGCCTCCTGTCTAGACCATATAAACGTCCGAGCATCACCAAATAGTTACACTGCATCAGTCATAAAGTGCAAAGTAGCAGACCATTACTTCACCGCTCTAAACCTGCACACCAAGACAATACCCATGCAATGTCCCACAGAAGAAAAACGACAGAAAACAATAATAGACGAAGAAATAGTCAACCACGAAATAAGAAAAACAGACTGGGAACACCTGGCATCAGATTCAGCAGATATCTTATACAACAACATTAAACTCACACTGGAGGAAATATATAAGAAAGCTACAAAGAAAGTCCGAATTCGATCAAAAACAACACAAAATCCTTGGATAACACAAAACTTAATCCTAGAAATACACAGAAAGGACGCTTTATGGAAATAATTAAAGCGATATCCAAATAACACAACTTTAAAAACTGAATATAAGATAACAAGGAATTGCCTTACAACACAAATCAGAAATGCAAAAAGAAGCTACTACAGAGACAAACTAACCTCCGCACAAAACAACATGAAACAAACCTGGCATCTGATTAATGAGATGCTAGATTCTGTTCCCAACACCACTGCCTCCGAAATCATAAAACACAGCTTCATGAAAGACGCAAAACCTATCCAACAACTAGCAAATGACTTTAACCAATACTTTGCAGACTCCATCCAAGAACTTCACAGAAATATTCCCCCAATCACAAAACGAGACCCTCCACTTGGACCGTGATCAAAACAGACATTATGGTTCCCAACCATAAAAGAAGCAGAACTTCTCTCAGCAATACATCAAATCAAACCAAACAAAGGCCCAGGAATAGATGGTATCAGACCTAAAGATATAAAGCAACATGCAACTAGTTTAAGTCTTATCCTACTAAAACTAATAAAAAAATATATTTAAAACAGGACAGATACCAAGTATGCTAAAGACCGCCATAATTACACCCATATACAAACAAGGAAAAAGAAATTTAATCAGCAATTACAGACCCATAGCAACATTACCAATTATCAATCAAATTATGAAGCGGATCATACTGAAGAAACTCACAGCATACACTGAGATCTTTAATATTATCCCCAAAACACAATATGGTTTTTGAGAAAAATAAGGGAACAACATCTCTCTTGGAAGACTTTACAGACGAAATTAATACCGCCTTAGACAAAAACAAAATAGCCATGGTAGTCTTTATAGATCTAACCAAAGCATTCGATACACTCACACATCAAACCTTGTTAGAAAGCTTAGGCATGTTGGAACAGACGGGCCTCTTCACAGGTGGTTTACAAACTACCTCCAAAATAGAAAGCATATCACACGTATCGGATCAAACCGAAGCAGAGAGCTACCAGTAACCTGTGGAGTGCCACAGGGAGCTGTACTCTCCCCAACTCTATTCAACATTTACACGCACGATATTAATCAGTTACCACTCAAAGGTAAGATATTCCAGTACGCAGACGATACAGCAATAATATCCATCCATAATAACGCAAGCATAGCCCAAACAAATATGCAACATGATATAAATCTGATCATAGACTGGCTCACGAAAAACTCCATACACCTAAACTCAGAAAAGACAAAATTAATGATATTCAAAAATCCACTGACTCGACCAGTTGATAACAAATATATAACCATCCAACATCCACTTTCCAACACAAAAAACACACAGAACAGCAAAACCACTACAATCACTCAGGTTGAAACAATACGATACTTTGGAATTTACCTCGATGCAGATGTGAACTGGAATAGCCATATAAAACATCTACACAACAAACTCCGAACAATAAGTGGCAAACTCTACAGATTAAAAGACATAGTTCCCATACGCCTAAAAACACTAATATACAAAGCACTATGCCAAAATATACGAAGATATGCTATAACAACGTATGCTTTCTGTGCACCCTACAAATTAAATAGATTAATGTCGCTACAGTACAAAATGACAAAACTGATCTTTTGGGAACAAAGAGAAAATCACGACCTTATAAACATTGCAATGGCAGAACACAAGATACTGACAGCAAAACATTTATGTCACTATGCAGCCTTGCTAAAACATTATTTCGATGCCAATTACAGGACAGTTAGAAATACATACCGTATAACAAGACCTCAGACTACTAATTATATCACATATAAATACAATAATCACTACAGAAAGGCCACGCGAAATTTCTACATCCCAGACATGATAAACAAATTACCTTTTGAATACAGAAACCTTACAAACTACAATAGCCTGAAAAGAGCTCTAAGGACATACTACGAACAAGAAACACGCACCCAAAATACCATACAAACTTAACGAAACACAATATATTCGCTCAGGCTTTCAGTTCAGCTACGCATCAGTACATTCCAATTTATTGTGGGGGGGGGGGTGAGATCGTGTGTGTGCGTGCGTGCGTGTGCGTGTGAGTGCGCGCGCGCGAATTTCTCAATCATAGATTCCGTAGCATCCTAACACAGCAAAAAAAATAAAAAATAAATAAATAACAATACATAATAACCAACTGGTGTCATCCTCAGATAAGCTTACATTTAAGCTTCGAGGACGAAAGGAAAAAAAAAATTAGTTCTCATCCAAGATGTATCATATGTAACGAAACGCATGAAATGTACGTATCACAAGAAAACCAATGTATGTACTATATGTAAACCAATGTACGTAATGTAAATATCGCATGTAAACAAATGTAAGTAAGTATTTGCCGGCAAAGGTTGGTCGATTGGTAGAGCCTCTGCTACTAATGGCTCAGTTAAGTAAGTTTGAGCGCGATTAGTAGTTGGAAGGAGACCAATCGTTCGATGCTGTTGGCACACTCTCCCTCGATGAGTCTTTGGACTCCCTGGAGGTGTCAAATAATAATAATAATAATAATAATAATAATAATAAGTAATGTATCATATGTAAACAAATGAATGTAATGTATATAATAATTGTAACAAATGCATGTAATGTATATAACAACTGTAACAAATGTATGCAATGCAAAAAAAAAATTATTTTAAAAGTAAATCATGAGTTTACACCGTATGTTTGTGAAAATAAGGAAATATAATATTCAGATTGCATATGTGTAAATACTGTTGTATAATCACACCTTTTCAAACTTGGAAAAAAAAAATAGTAAACCACAACATGTAATATTATACAACTTATGTAACTCTGAACAATATAATTGTAAATTATTATTGATTGTGTTATATAAAAAAAAAACTGTTATCATCATTACTATTTAAATCTCATTATATGTAGCACAAAGTGCTGAACCTTGTAAAATAATATACTGAATAGATGATCATTATACATATGTAAATATTTGAAAGAACAATAAAAAAAATTATTATTATTATTATTAAAAAAATTATTATTATTATTATATGGAAACTATACCAACATAGTTAACACAGCATTAACACTTATATATATATACATCACAAATCACCAGCATCCAACGCCTACGTACCATTCATGAAAAGTACCAAACAACAAAAATAGTGAAGGCTAATCACACTCTCTTCATAAAAGCTAACCCTAGCTTCGAAGTAGGGGATTATCCCGCCTCATTCAATTAATCATCATAATCATAGACTGCAAATTATTGCAATGTATATGTCAGTACGGAGTATAATAATACATGATGATACTGATATGGAAAAAAAAATTATATATATTTATATTCAAAGAAAATATTTTAAAAAATAATGCAATTAAACTGCCTACAGAATTTTGTACAGACAAGAAAATGTAATATGTCTTAATTATACACATGTAAATACTCTGTATGATTATAATAGGAAAGAAATGATTATTATTAAAAAAATAATTATATAGAGAAATTATATCTACTGTTATTGTATATATAGAGTATAAAATGCAAAACAAAAATATCTGTAATAATCATCATTTTTAATATTACAATAATATACATTGTAAACAATATTATTATTATTATTATTATTATTATTATTATTATTTATTGTTATATAAATAATGAATAAAATGATATATATTATATTATTATATTAAATTAAAAAAGATATATACTGTTTCATATATTACAAAGAATAAATATACCTAATATTTTACTACATGCAATAATGAATATATGCAAAGATAATGGGGGAAAAAATGGAAAAACTGTCTGAAAAAAAATCTATTATTATTATTATTATTTTAACGGCGTCTCCATGGAGTCAAAACACTCATCGCGGGAGACCCGACATTGACACACTAACCATTATTTACACAATACCTGTCATACCTCTCCTTAAATTCATTCACAGTTGAAGCATTCACAACAACCTCTGGCAAAGCATTCCACCCATTCACAACCCTCCAAGTAAAAAATCTAGTCCTAACACCCTTGTTAACCACACTCTTACACAATCTCCAGGGATGGCATCTCGTTCTCTCACATCCTGCACTGGTCTTAAGAATATCAACAGAATCAATCCTGTAAAATCCCGTTAACAATTTAAATACCTCTATCATATCTCCTCTCCTACGTCTATCAGCTAGTTTTTGGAGACCACAGATCATCAATCTATTCTCATAGGGAACATCCCACAGACCTGCAACAATCTTTGTAACCAGCCTCTGAATCCTCTTCACCACTTCCGCATCACAAAGAAATCCTGGCGACCAGATCTGTGAACAATATTCCAAATGCGGCCTTATTAATGCCTTGTAGAGTGGAACAATAACTTCCTTATCCCTGCTTGTTAGTGTGTTCCTCAACAACCATGTAATTTGATGTGATGTTTTGGCAATCTTTGCAATATGCCCTTTAAATTTAAGTTCTCTGTCCGCAATAACTCCCAAGTCCCTTGCTCGTCAATTTCTTTCAGTTCAGTACCGTTAATATAGTAAACAGCATGCGATGTCATCCTCCCGAAGTGCATCACCTTAAACTTAGCCACGTTGAACTGACAACCATTTACCTCAGTCCATACCGTCAGCCTATTTAAGTCATCCTGTAAAATATCCACATCGTTTGAATTGATTATCGCCATTCACAATTTTGCATCATCAGAAAACAATTAGATCTTTCCATTAAAGGTATTTCCAATATCATTGATGTAAAATTAAAGAACAGAGGACCAATAACTGAGCCCTGAGGTACACCACTAGCCACTTGTCTTTTTCTGGACTCAGCTCTTCCGTAAACCACTCTTTGATATCTGTCCACCAGCCATCCTTTAATCCAAATCACCATCTTCGGATCCATACCCATTTGCCCTAATTTATGTAACAGAGTTCCATGTGGAATCCTGTCAAAAGCCTTTGCAAAGTCAAGCAGTATCACTGAGTAAGGATTTCCTTTATCCAACCCTACTGTTACTTTATCATAGAAAGTAAGCAAATTACTTAGGCAAGACCTACCCTTCACAAAACCATGTTGCCCCTTATAAAGTATCATATTGCTGTACACCCAGTCCTGAATTCTAATTTTAACCAATTTCTCCAAAATCTTAACCACCACTCCAGATATATTGATTGGTCTATAATTTGCAACCTCAGTCTTAGAGCCTCCCTTGTGCAATGGAACTATTTTCTCCTCTTTCCACTCTATTGGCACTTTACCAGAACTGAGGCTTAAATTAAACATTCTGGTTAGAGGAGTTGCTAATTCTCTTCACATTCTCGTAACACATGGGCCGATATGCCATCTAACCCAATGGCAGTGTTAGCATTAAGGTTCTTTAATATATTAAACACTCAATTTCATCTATCTCTATACTCTCATTAGTCAATGGCACATCTGACATTGCACTATCACTATGAACATGGTACACGTTTGCGAAATGATCACTAAGCAACTCAACTATTTGATTAGCTTCAGTAATTTCCCTACGATCAACACTTTTTAAAGTAATCTTTCCATGGATATTCTTCCTTTTACTAGCCACATAGTGAAAGAACTCTTTAGGGTTACTTTTGGATTCATCAGCTAGCTTCCTCTCATAATTAGGTATGGCTTTCCTTACCACATAGGTGAGGAAAGCCAAAGCTCTTTGCCTGTACCTTATATTGCTCATTGGAACGCTCATCACCTTTTTCTTTATACGTCCTCCACAACCTTTTCTTTATCGGCAACTCCTGTTTAATAGTATTATTCATCCATTTTACTCCTACTTGATATCTCCTTCTGACTCTGGGAATACAGTCTGATACAACTTTCTTCAAATACTCCTTGAGAATATCCCATGCACCATCAACATCTCTCCCCTTGAATTTCTCATGCCATAGTACAGCTGAAAGCTGACTTCTCAGCTTGCCATAATCACCAGCCTTGTAATTCCACATATACCCATTCTTAATAGAATATTCAGTACGTCTTTCAATCTCCCAGGTCAAGACCACATGATCGCTTTCCCCAAGTGGAGACATTGTAACTAAATTACTTATTGATATGTTCTCCCATGTTATGACCAGATCTAACACTCTAGAATCTCTTGTCCCTTCCATCACATGCTGTCTCAGGTAATTATCTCTTAACAACTGTATAAACTCCACTTCCTTTGTTCCTTGTGACCATTCCTTACCCCGATCTATGTCCCCCAAATTAAAACCCCCCATAATAATTACTTGACCTTCACTTATCGTGCTAATGTGCCAATACATGCTATCTACATTCTCCCTTATTCCCCTTGGATTATAGCAACAACCAATTACATATTTCGCCTTGTTAATCTCTATCTCACACCAAACAGCGTCTAATGAACTGCCCTCTACATACCTGTCACAGTGAGGTACTTCTATCTTTTTTGGCTTTAATGTTTCGTCTATCATTACTACCCTCCCCCATTCTGTCATCTCTGTCCTGCCTGAAAATACTGTACCCCTTACATTCAGTCCCAATAACTATATCATTCTTGGTTAACCAAGTTTCGCTAATTCCTATAAATTTTTGGCCATGTCGTACTAAGTAATGACAAGAATTCTTCACACTTATTCCTAATACTTCGAGCATTAGTATACACAAACTGCAATACTCCCTTCCTCCCATAATCTCCCTGTGTGCGAATTACCCCACTCTGTATACTATTAACATTCTGCGAACAATTAATCTCAATTTCACAGCGATTAATGACCTTAGTACTATTTACAGCTTAATCTATCACCTGCCTCCCTAGCAAATTCCATTTCCCTGTTTATGACCTTTTACTCTGTCCTTTATCAATAAATGTTCTAAATGCCAAGCTCCTAATCCATTTAAGTGCAAACCATCTCTCTTAAAATACTCTTTCCTTTTATCAAACTCATCCCAGACATTCATAAAATGAATATTCAGTTTCATTTCTTTGCAAAACCTTTTATACAATCTTGACACCATTCCATTTACTATAATTGCTCTTCTGTTCATTTCATCACAATCAAATCGTGGTAGCACACTCATGATCTTTCCACTCTCACTCTTTGCAATCATTGCTATCATTAAATCCTTCAAATCCCGTCTTACAGAAAATCTTTCGCTACGTAGATCATTCATCCCTATAACTGCAATAATCTCACTCACTCTATCTTTCTGCAATTTCACAGCCCCAGTTATATCCTTAATCTTTGACCCTGGATAACACGCTTTAATTACTCTACCATCCTTCACACCCTAATTATAGAATTCCCATACAGCACAACATCTTTTTTGCTTCTTCTTCTTAACTTGACATCGTTTACTCCCACTGATGCTTGTTTTTGTTCCTGAACCTCTCTCACATTCTTTAGTATATTACTCAGCAATATGTGTGTATCTATTTCTGCACTATTTATTCCATGCACATGTTCACTTCTGTCATTCTCATACTTTGTCATTCTTAATCCCCTCATACCCCCATACTTCCATAAAAAACATTAGAACATATTGGAATTCTAAAAGATAGATTATACAATTTGGTCCAATCAAACGTATAAAATATATTAGTCATTTAAAAATGTCCGTTCATTTGTTTCAGGAGAACTTGCACAACACAGTCTACTCCACATGCTTCTATCAGATACATTGGGATATGGCTGTATAAAACATGTATGTTCCCTATGTGACTGATGGTAGCTAACTGCGAAGTCTTGATGATCACTTAAACTTGGGATATTAGTCAAACCAGATGTATCATCATATATTACATTAAAACTTCTGCGATCATACGAGTCAATTAACACAGGCAAAACATTTGATATATTAGAAGATGTGGAATGGACCGCACAATCTTTCGTTTCTACCTTGACATCAGATTCAAGAGGGGATACTATAGAAACACAAGATGATAAAGATGTTAAGTAATCTGGATTGCCATCCCCAGCAACCACAGAACAAATGGCTGAATCAGATGACATACCCAAGATTTTGACTGGCAGGTGAGAATCAACCGTAGCATCAGAAACAGACAACACACTGCCATGCACACATTCACCTGAATTGATGAAAGGACCATCATCACCGCTAAAGACAGTGACTGGAATGTGAGAATCAAGTGCAGCATCAGAAACCGAGAACACACCATTATGCACACATTCACCTGAATTGAAGAAAGGGCTGTTGTTATCACTACTCAAGGTTGTGACTGGTAGGTGAGAATCAACTGTAGCATCAGACACTGAACAAGACAATACACCCGTATGCACACTTTCACCTGACAATTGGCCCTCAGCAACCAAGTGAACAATGATCGGTTTCCCTGCTTCGTGACGATCATAATCTAAAGCTCTCTGCATTACGCCTTCCACAGAATCATTGTACTTATTAGCAACTTCCAAAAAATCTTTCATTTTTAGGAACTCTGCAGATTTTAACAATGATGGAAGCATATCCCATGAAATATTAATTTCACCATGGTACATATATTGGATCATCAACCTTAAGTCGTTGAACTTCATGTCATTTAATGTCACAACAGGATGACTACTTGGGTTGTATAAAAATAATCTATACAGAAGAGTGCTGCTTGCAGATAGTGCTATTTTGTGAGCCCTAAGGGTCATTCCTTCACACAATAATGTTACATCCTATGAACCTAGGATTAAGACAGTGATGCCCTCTGTCTCCAACACTCTTCAATATTTATATTAATTAAATATTATTAATACAGCGGAACACTTTAAACAATTCAGGTGCAGAAATTTCCCATAATAACAAAATAAATACGCTATTATTTGCAGATGATCAGGTAATAATATCAGATAAGGAAGACAATTTACAAAGAGCAATATAGTAGAACTGTTTGGAATGAAAATATCCGTAGATAAAACTAAAACAATGGAATTTTGTGAACAAACTCCTGTTAGAAGTAAAATAGTTATTAATAATAAAATAATAGAACAGATAAATACTTTCGGTTATCTTGGATGTGAAATATCATATGAAGGAGAAAAGACATAAAATTAAAAACTTCAAAATTTTTACAGATTTTAGGCCTGATAAGTAGAACACTCAATCCAAATGTAGTACAAAAAGAAAGACACTTGAAAATATACACTACTTCAGCAGTGCCCACATTATTATATGGCAGTGAAATTTGGGCAATAAACAAACAAAATAAACAGAATAAAAAGAATAAACAGAATAAGAATAAAAACAAGTGAAATGAGATTTATGAGAACTGCAAAATACACATTATTAGACCAAAAAGATATTTTAAAAGAACTGACAACAGTGCCTCCGTAGCGCAATTGGAAGAACGACGGTACATTGCGCGCTTCGACTGGAAGAACTGAGCCCTGAGGTACACCACTAATCACTTGCCTTTTCCTGGACTCAGCTCCTCCGTAAACCACTCTTTGATATCTGTCCACCAGCCATCCTTTAATCCAAATCACCATCTTCGGATCCATACCCATTTGCCCTAATTTATGTAACAGAGTTCCATGTGGAATCCTGTCAAAAGCCTTTGCAAAGTCAAGCAGTATCACTGAGTAAGGATTTCCTTTATCCAACCCCACTGTTACTTTATTATAGAAAGCAAGCAAGTTACTGAGGCAACACCTACCCTTCACAAAACCATGTTGTCCCTTATAAAGTATCATACTGCTGTCCTCCCAGCCCTGAATTCTAATTTTTATCAATTTCTCCAAAACCTTAACCACCACTCCACATATATTGATTGGTATATAATTTGCAACTTCTGTCTTGGAGCCTCTCTTATGCAGTGGAACTATTTTCCCCTCTTTCCACTCTATTGGAACTTTACCAGAACAGGCTTAAATTAAACAGCCTGGTTAGAGGAGGTGCTAATTCTCTTGCACATTCTCGTAACACATGGGCCAATATGCCATCTAACCCAATGGCAGTGTTAGCATTAAGTTTTTATAATAAACTATGCACCTCTATTTCATCTATCTTTAGAGTCCCATCAGTCAATGTCACATTTGGCACTGGATTATCACAACCAAGATGGTACACGTTTGCAAAATGATCACTAAATAATTCAACTATTTTATTTGTTTCTGTAATTTCCCTATCATCAACACTTTTTAAAGCCATCCTTCCATGGTTATTCTTCCTTTAACTTGCTACATAGCGAAAGAACTCCTTGGGATTTCTTTTGGACTCATCAGCTAGCTTCCTCTCATAATTAGCTTTGACTTTCCTTGCCATACAGGCTACGCTCTTTGCCTGTACCTTGTACTGCTCATGGGCATGTTCATCCCTTGTTTCTTTATACTTCCACCACAACCTTTTCTTTATCTGCAACTCCTACTTAATAATATTATTCATCCATCTCCTACTATGTACAGCTTTATTCCATAGGAAATATTATTATTATTATTATTATTATTATTATTATTATTATTATTATTATTATTATTATTATTATTATTATTATTATTATTATTATTATTATTGTTGTTGTTGTTGTTAGGGGAAGCCTGTGTAGCTCAGTGGATGTGGCGTTTGCACACCACCGCGCTTGGCCGCACGAAGGAAGACTTCGTTTCGAGTGTAGTCGGCGATTAGAGGAGGTTTTTCCTCCCGGAAACTCGGGTTTTTCGTCCTGTAAACTCAAGAAAATCGACCGTAGAACCCACATTATTTTCAGACATTAAATATATTGTGTTAGGGTTAGGGACCACGAGATGGCGACACATTTGAGCCGTCTCTCTTCACTGTGTACCGCTTAATTAGTGATAGGTTTGGGCCATCTGTCTCTGATTGGGTACCAGTGGAGATTGAACTGCCCACTCAGTCTCCAAAAGTTAGATAGGGCTAAATGGCCTCGCCTACTTCCGTATACGGGAATAAAAAGGCGTTAGCTGATTTTTGATTTTATTATTATTATTGTTATTATTCCTGACACCTCCAAGGAGTCCGAAGACTCATCGCGGGAGGACACCTACAGCTGTCTCAACCACTACACCGAACCTCTACTACAAATCATCTCCATCAACGCCATCTACAGGCCACCACAACTAAAAAAACAATAATGAAATATAAACAGTATTATTATCTTTGAGAATATTATTCTTATATAAAAGTTAAGGGATATTACATCCCATATTGTTGCATCGATAACATCCCATATTATTCTTATAATTTCTTTGTTGTTAAAAAAAAATACTGTACTCGCTGTTCGTAAAAATAATTAAATAAAAATATTTAAAAAAACAAACAAACAATGTTTTCAAAATAATTTAATCAACACACGCCAGCAAGTTGGCATTGTTTAACCAATTTTTATTTAAATATTATTTTTTTAAAAAAAAATAATAATAAATAATAATAATATTTATGCTTCAATTACTTTTAGCAGCCGTATACCTCCACGAAACGATTTTAGATATTTAATCTACAATATTTCTTTTTTTTTTTTTTTTTTTTTACTCACAATGGAAAAAAGTAGAGGTGTCGCAGCTACTTTACTCTGTATTTTACCGGCTTTAAACGTGGTTTTTCCTGTTTCGTTTTAAGGAAATGTAGCACAATATGCGATATTGTGTTTAATATACAAATATCATATTAATTGAAATTGACAGTTTTACTTCTCTCCATCTTGGTACCACACATAGTAAGTAATATGTGTAGAATTTATGGGAGTAAAACTTTTCTCCTATTTTAATCATTATCATTATGTAATCTACATATTAAAAGTGAGTTATCACCCATTGGTGAAATGCTAATTAAAAGTTGGAATGGGGTGAGAAGCAGAGTAATGGCGATATTGAGATAAATTATTACATCTGAAATTCAACAGAATACATTTATTGTCAATTAGAACCGATTAATTCAAAAAATATGGATTATCCGTTTCGGCGCTTGGTTGCGCTGTGACATTCGACAGGTAGGGGATTGTCATATATAAGGTTTCATGCTTTTTGGAATTTTGAAAAAAGATACATTTATTGTCAATTAGAACCACAACAGCTCTTGTAAGGCTCATGTTAAATATTTTGCAATGTGAAGGATAACAATTTTGACCTCTTTATGCTAAAAAGGAGTAGAAAGAGGGTAAAATTGTTTAGCTTCCTAACCGATGTAATAAGACTAAAACTTCGAATTATATGCTGGTCTGTTTGTCTGGAGTTATGGTTAAAGCATTAAAGATATTAGTGAGGATCAAGATTCAGAATTGGGTTGATTTCCCTTTAGTGTGTGTTTGCCAAAAGGAGATTGTGTTTTAATAATCTGCTTACTTATTACAACATGACAAATTCATTGGTTAAAGGAGATGCATACATAGGGGTATATTTAGATTTTGCAAAGGCCTTGATAGATTGCCATATGAAAGGCTAGTAATTAAACTGGAACAGATGGGGGTTGGATAGTAACTAGAACAGATGGGGCTGGATAGTAGATACACTGTGTTCGAGATTAGCAAACTATAGATATCAGCAAGTTGTATATATTGAAAAGAAAAGTCACTGGTAGTGTGTGCCTCGAGGGTCTGTTTTGGAGCCATTGCTGAATGATGATATACAGTCGTTTGCAGATGATGCCAAGTTGCGAAGAATTATGAGGAGCATATGCTGCAGCTTTGCAAGGGCAATTCAAATAGACTGAATGGGAAAGTGAGTGCAGTTTCCACTTTGCAAAATCTAAAGTTTTATAAGCCAGCCTGGTTGGCCGAATGGTTAGCGTATCTGCTCTCCAGCCAAAAGACTGCAGGTTCGAATCCTGCATTGGCATGGATGTTTGTGATTGTCTGTGAAAATACTAGTTGTGGTTTTGGGCAGTAGATGGCATTGGTGTAGTTGCGGTTCATTAGTTGGTGGATTGATTGGCGGAGATAGAGTTGTAGAGTAGGTGCCCTTACCCAATGAGTCTTTAGACTTCCCGGAGGCATCACTTAATAATAATATAATTCAGAAAGCATAGATGGAATGCACAATATACGAGGCGGGGATATTTTAGGGGAAATGAGGGATCTTGGGGAATGACAGTGGATGAGACTTAAAATTGCAGTGACATGGTTAAATTGTGAGTATAGCACAAAGGAGTATGGCAGTAATGCAGGAGACACTGATGTAGAAGTAAGGATGTAATGGTTCCATTTTATCAGGCTTTCATTAATCTGCATATGGATTATTTTGCACAGATTTGGTTCAAAAGGATGAAGAAATGTTGGTAAGGGTCCAGAAACAGTCGACTAAAGTGGTTTCTGGTGTGGAATGTTGAGTATGAAGACAGTGTATTGCCTGAGAGTGTGGTGAGCATGGAGCCAGTGAATGCAATTAAGGCACAGTATGAGCTATATTTATGTGAGAACGGGACCACCTGTGGTGAGTCTTTTGACTCTGTGGAGGTCTGATGATGTCTATTTTTTTTTTTTTTAATGCAGCAGAATGTCATCTGTTTTGTAGTTTTTCTTAGCAGACTTTATTCTATGGCATTACTGCAGAAAATGTGGTATTAGCAACTTGACTAATACAACATTTACTTTCATTATTATTTTTCACAGAGTCCTAATTGTAATGTTTGCCTTTCACTTTGAATGACCTGAGTTCATACCCTGTTTTTGATGTAGTAAAAAAACTCTTACTGCAGCTTGCTGCTGCATCATCAAAATATGAGAATAGCTAACTCATCTTAAGTGAGGTAGTCTTGCGATTCAAAGACTCCTGCTCTTGATGGACTAGAGTATCTAGAATGCAGAATGTAAGAGCTTATTTGAAAACCTGACAAGTAATAGCCTAATTTTCACTTGGAAGTTTATTTTTCACTTGGTTAGACTATAATAAATTTAGTTTAATTCTTTATCCAAGTGTGAGCAAACAAAGTTTGCACCTGAAAATATCTTCAGGACATAAGCAAGGTGGTGCATCTGTTGGCAACTCGGAGCAAAGGTGGACCAAGCTCTCATCACTCATTGTCTCAGTATTTTCCACAGTGCACAATGAAGGGCCACTACCAGTCTGGGTAGTGGCCCTTCCCTTAATGCATAGCATTATACATGTCTACAAGGAGATGTGCTTTGCATTGTGGGAAATACTGAGAGGAGTGATGAGAGCTTTGTCCACCTTTGCTCCGAGTTGACATCAGATGCACCACCTTGCTTATGTCCTGAAGATATTTTCAGGTGCAAACTTTGTTTGTTCACACTTGAATAAAGGATTAAACTAAATTTAAATTTATTATACTAATTTTCACTTTTGGATACATTCAAGTAATAATTATGTTCTGCTACTTGACATCTGTGGTCCTTTTAATTTTCTTTACACTTCTCTCAAAGAACCCATCAGCATTTTTTATTTACAATACATAACAGTGATTAATAAATAAAAATTTGCACTTCATCCTCTAAGAAGGCATGGTGACTCAAACTGAAAAATATGCCTGGTAATCTATGATTAAAATCTGAACAGGATAAAATGAACGTCATTATTATTATAACAAACCTCCATGGAGTCAACAGACTCGTTGTGGTTATTCTGACCTTGCATTCTTGCTTGAGTTCCTGCTGATTGAACTCGTTGAACCTTAAACCCATTCATACTCACAGCATTCCCAACATATTTAGGAAATGCATTCTGTTTACCCACCATTCCCCATGTAAAAAAAAAGTTTACTTTTCTTTCCTCTTTTTTTCATTACACCTTTAAATAATTTCAGAGATGACTTCTCATTCTCCTCCTCATTTTCTACCCTATGTATAATTTTTTACTAGATGTTAATGAGTAAAATCTGATCGCTGATTAAACATTTTCATCTTATCTGCAATTTACATTCCTTCAGCCCTTCACTGTATGAAACACTCTAAGGGTCCTGATATTTAGTTATCTTTATTTACTTATTTGAGCACAATAGTCTGTGTGGGCTGACCACTTTTTTATACAACAGTAGCACCCATCCCCTTATTCCTAGTTATTAGGTGTATTGCATACTCTTTGTACCACCTCCATTGTGCCTCCTGAACTTCAGGCCACTCCTCATCATCATCCTCAGATCACAAATCTCATCCTCTTCCTGAATCGACAGTTCCAAAATACATAACCTTGTATTTTTCACCACAAAATTCAACACCTTGCACTTATTAAATGTAACCCCACTCATTTGGCCAGGCTAAAAGTCTGTTTAAGTCTTGTTGTTGAGAGTAAACATCGTCTCGCTTGATGATAGCTATTCTCTGCTTTGCATCATATCAGCAAACAACTAAAGATTTCCCATCAATTCACATGAAATATTAACAAATAAGTTAAACATAGGGCTTGTAGAACACAACCTGTGTTGGCACATGAGGTTTTTTTTTTCCTCGGACAATACTCTTCATATTCACTAGTATTGTTTAAAGATTCTTCTGCTTTATCTCTCTCTCTCTCCCCCTCCCCCCTTCCAATTTTTCTGTACTTTTAGTTCTGTAATAAAGGTCTTCCACAGTTTCCACCTCTACATCTTCATTGTCAATCTCTAACTTTTTAGCTAGCAGCACTATCTATTTTTATATTTTTTATTATATTATTATTACATATTTATTATTATGATATATTTATTGTATATTATATTTATACTAAATATATTTGTAAAGCTGCTTAAAATATATGTGAACATACACTATCTACCAATAATTGTCTGGACACCTCTGTTATTTGAAGTTATGGAACATTCCAGGTTTGTTAATAACATAAAAATCTGTGTACCAATTGTAGGAAGCAGTATTTCACATTGCATTGAATACAGGTGGTATGGCAACGTGACATGAACTCGGTGATTTCGAGAGAGGTATCGTGGGCTGTCACATTGGTGGCATGTCCCTATGTGCCATTGCTGCTAACTGGAGCATCCAAAATCAACAGTTGGTGATGTGATCAAATGGAGATGTTCTAGCATTAGTAGTCCAGGAAAGCACCCATGGTGGCTGTCGAAAATGATTGACAGGGACAGGAGGGTGTTAAAATGGGTGGCATGCCAAAACCGGCTAAAAGCAGCACAAACCATCCATGATGAGTACCAGTAACACTATGGTGAGCAGTAATACTCTACGAAAAGAACTCCATTTTCTGGGTTTCCGCAGAAGAACAGCAGCACACGAGCCGAATATCACAACAACAACGAACAAGGCGGTTTGTCTGGTCTGGTGCAGAGAGCATGTGAACTAGACAATTGACAAGTGGAAAATGGTACTCTGGAGCGATGAATCAAGGTTCACCTGTTTCCAGTCTGATGGCAAGGTGTGGAGGCAGCCTGGTGAATGCTTGTCACCAATGTGTTTTACCCACAGTAAAGTTTGGTAGTGGAGGAGTAATGGTGTGGGGTGCAGTCAGCTGGTTTGGAGTGGGACCACTGGTCGTTGTCCATGGTTCTATGAAGGCAACATGATATTCTGGATAATCAAGTGTTGCCTACACTGTGGATATTTTATGGAATGGACCCATGTTACTATCAAGACGGCAATGCCCCATGCCAGAAAGCTGCAGCTGTTATAGAATGGTGTGAAGAAATAGGTGGTAAATGACCCTGGCCTGCACAGAGTCCTGACCAGAACCCCATCGAACACCTGTGGGACAAATTGGAGCAGCTATTGAGATCCAGAGAAGCGCATCCTCGATCTGTCGCTGAACTCAGTGCTGCTTTGATGGAGACAAATTCCTCTTGATGTCTGCCTCACATTTGCCGATAACCTTCTGCCCTCCCTCAAACGGCATGGGAGGTGATCAGTGCCAAAGGTGGACTTGATATTAGGGTTCATCTGCTGGTATCAATTGTAAATTTCTCAAGTATCTGGACAATTATTGGTAGATAGTGTATATTTTAAGCAGCTTCTTCCAAACCATTCATTCATAGTGCTTTCACTTCACTCCATGCTGCATTTACATTCTTTGTAATACAAAGAATAGTCAGCACAGACTATTCATATTATAATGCTTTCAAAAGCATGAAGGTTTCTCACTCGTAGTAGCTTGGGGGGGGGGAGCATTTCATAAATAATGTCTTGAAGGCATCAATTAGACCCTGGTCCATTGGTTGAAAAAGTGAGGTGTATTTGGTGAACATGGCCATTGTAAGTATGAGTGGTCATAAATCCCATATGTCACGAGTCAAGGACTGACTGTGTGTGTGTGTGTGCGCGCATGCATGTGCACAGAGTTATCCAACCACAGTGGAAGAGTGGATTTTTCTAGTTGGATAACTGAAGACACAATTACAGCTATACCAGAAGTCACTTGACACAATAACCCATACTCATATCATATACTGTGATCTTGCAAGATCATAGTATGTATCATATTCTAATTCAGAAAAAATAGAATTATTAATTTCATTATGATTTTATTTTATAATCCATTAAAAATTAGTTACCTGATTTGCTGTTGTATTAACAAGGAGAATACATATGTATTTTATTGCAGAAACAATAAAATTAGCAGTCTTCATTAAAATTTAGTTTTTATATGTGACTAATTAATTGAACTAGTAAATATTCTCTTTTTTTTTTTTTTCTCCCCTAAAGCAACACATCATGATAAGAATTTTAAAGGCCACATTGCTTGTGATTGGTGCGGCTGGTCATATTAATCCTCATGTTCAACCAGGCAATGTTTTTCAGCAGCCAGGTGAACTTCAGGGTTATCATTCACATCAGAGAGATACTCAGGGAAACCCACCTCATAATTTTCAAGTGAATCAACAGAATACACAAATATATGGAAGCTCAGTTCTACCAAGCACTCAAGAAGATACCTCCCAAGGAAATCTTCTTAGAGATAAAGCTCACATTCAAGATAAAGAGTAAGCTACTATTGTTCTTATTCTTATTATCTTATATGATCTCCATGTAGTTACAAGACTGTCATGAATGACCTTCTTTGTTGTTATGTTCATGTTGTTTTCTTAATAGTGTTCACTGCTTTCTAGCAATGGATTCCACTCATTTACCATTCTATTCATAGGAAAACTTTACTCTTTCTCGTTTCTTACCATATTCTTGTTCTACTTCCAGAGGTGATCCTAGTCTGCTGTCATATGTCATGATCTATGTCATACTGCCGGCCTGTTTGGCCGAGTTGTTAGCATATCTGCTCTCCAGCCAAAAGGCTGCGGGTTCGAATCCCACCATGGGCATGGATGTATGTGCTTGTCTGCAAAAATACTAGTGGTGGTTGTTGGTGGTAGATGCCTTTGGTGTAGGTGATGAAAGTAGTTGGTGGATTGAGTAGTGGAGATGGAGAGTTGTAGAATAGGTGCCCTCCCTTGATGAGTCCTTGGACTCCCTGGAGGTGTCATATAATAATAATATAACCAGCACTCCAGAAATACAACTTAAACCTACTAGCCAACAAAAAAAATTTTAGTTGCCCAAGTTATCAGTCTACTTTATATAAATATTGTTATAGGTGATGGCTGTCATGATAAAACAAAGTAATACATTCTTTAATTCTCATTATACATTACACATAATTATACAGAAATATGCTTTCCTGTAATGTGGGTTTAAAATGTACTCCACAACACAACTCATCACAACTCCATTTGTATCTTTTGTTTATAATGAAGGATGAATTTATATAAATTCTTCATAAACAATAATTTAATATGAAAAGCAAATATTAAAATTCATAAGAAACAAGAAAGAAGGTAATGCCCCATGTGAAGCCAGACTCACTTTTCATGATGTACTCAGTCACATGATCCAATCTTTGCAAGATAATTATATTTTTTAAATAAAAGTATTAAAAACCATTTTTGTTATGCCAAATTTTCAAGCATTTAATTGTACTAAACTAATTCATGTTGTGAACTGTGAAAATAAGCATAAGACTGCTATATTACGATTGTGCTCACTCAAGGTATTTTCAGAATAAGATGTATAGATCAGCTAATGTCTTTTATTCCCTTATAGGGAGTAGGCAAGGCCTTTTAACATTATCTAGCTTTTGGAGACTGAGTAGGCAGTTCAATCTCCACTGGTAGCCGTTCAAAGGTGGCCCATAACTATCACTAATTATAAACAGCAACCAATGAAGAGACAAGCAAACAAGTGCTGCCATCTCTTGGTACCTAACCCTAACATATGTTACTGTCTGAAATAATGTGGGTTCTACAATCAGTTATCTTGAGTTTATGGGACAAAGAATCTAAGTTTCCAGGAGGAAAAAAACCTGCTTCTCCATGCCAGAGATCGACTAACTCGGGAACCAGTCAATGATTACACTTGAACTTAAGTCTATCTTTGGGTGGCCCAGTGCAGAGGATGCAAGCATCACTTCTGCTGAGCTACACTGGCCTCAGATGTATAGATACACTAAAAGTATTTAATTAGATTGTGCCAGTTTTAATATTTTTGCTTATAATGATCTGTTAATGCAATTATATTGTGAGAAAAGTACCATTATTATTTTTTTTTTAAATAATAGATTTTCTATTACATATGCTGTGCATACCGTGTATACATTTAAGGTTAGCATTGAGCTAAATGAATGCATTGATTTGTTTAAAAATTTCTTTATTAGAAATGATGACTGTAATTTAAATGTATTCATCATATGAAAAACTTTAATGTTTTCTTACACATTTCAAGTGTCTGACATTTATTGTTTGCAATTAAAGCACTATAATTATAACATATAATGGCAACTCATTTTTTTCGTTCCATGGCTGAAATGAAAACCCAAATCGTGATGCTTAGGGGAGCATGTGAAGTGAAAAGAAAACTATAATACTGCTGTATTGAGGGGATTTTTGGAACTCGATAGTGGATATTTATGAAATATTGTGTTTGACAGTTGTCAATTGTTATGTTATGGCAGTGACAACTGGATAGCTGCTGGAGAAAGAAGATACAACAGATTGTTTTTAATTACTGTTCCTTTTTTTGTCATTTCATATAGAAAGAGAAATAAAGTTCTAAACTTTAAAGGATGGAAGAAAGTGAAGGTGAATGGTTTACTTTGACCTTTTAGAATGCATTTAGAATAAGGCTGAAAATTCACTTACCATTTGCCTTTGAAAACTTGCCTGTTGGTGAGTGAATTTCTGGAGCCCGGCATATAACTATCTTAATGAATTAATGCTTCGACTCTTCTCATTAACACACCTCAGCTTTCTCTCAGTGAGAAAGAACTTTCTTTGTGAGAGTTTTCTTCAGAGAACTTTGTATTTTTCATCCTCCAAAACAGATAGGCAAATAATGTACTGGCTCTATAGTCTTAGATGTGTTGTCTCTAATTTCACATGTAGTTCCAGCCTCCACCCAATTTTTTCATTAACCTGGATAGATCCAGATGTTAGTTTTGAGAAGGGATTGACAAATATTAGAGAGGCAGTTGAGATTTAGGGAGGGAGGAATTGACAAATATTTACGAGGTTTTTTTTTTAAAATGGTTCCTTTTATTAATTGTTATTATTATTATACAGTTTCTCCATGGAGTCCGGAGACATCGTGGGTGAATCTGCGCTAAATATTTCTGTTTTCTTCACTCATGTCTTTTCACTGTCCTGTTTTCCAGACCGCCCATCACTGGGATCCAGTGCTGAGTTTGTCATATGGTATAACACATGGTCATCAATATATCAGAAATCCTGATGGTCTCGCTGCTTTGATCCCTGTTTCAGCCAAGATTATTTAGTTAGTGGGGTTGTCTGCAAGAGTCAACAGTACTGTAGTAAGTCTCCTTCTCCATAGTCCAGAGACAGAACTTAAGGCTTACTGTGGCACTAGTATGGTTGCTTAGGTTAGGATAGCTAGCCCTGGCATTCCGTTTCTGAGTGCAGCCATTGCTTGCAGAATTGTGGATGTTCATATGTGGTTCTGTTATCAGTGGACACTGTGTGTGTGTGGTAATTCTTCCTCCTTTTAATAATCACTTTTTTATCCTTATGTTTATCTTGGATCTTCAGGCCCCAACCAAGTATGGAAATCATTGCAGCATCAACAGATAATGGAATAAGAAACAGAAAACATTAGAGTGATCCACAAATATATCATCTTTTTTTATTATATATTTAGCAGATGGACATCCAAAATAGAAAATATCGCTCTTTCTTTATCCAAATTTGGTTTACTCTTTCTAAGCCAAAGCATTTGCATTTCAAAAATTATTGCAAGTACATGCATTTATATAAAATACTATAACTGACAGTTCATATATTTAGATGTCTGTGTTTGAATCATTATAAAATTCTCAATATGTACCCTCAGAGGTGTACAGGATATTATGATAGTACTATGAGGGATTTCCAAGTAAAGTAACACATTTTTTCCCCCTTTAGGATGTTTAATAATAGGAAGTTGAAATTATACACCAAGAAATAAGTGAACATGCACCACTTCTCCACAAACTCTCCAACTTTATTGATGCACTTGTCCCAACGATAGATAAGTTTGTCAGTACTAGTAATGAAGAAGTCTGTGCCCACACCCAGTAACCAACATTGCACCACCTGATGAACTTCCTAATTCATAGTAATGTCTTCCAGAAAGGTGTTTTTTGAGAGGGACAAACAAATAGATGTCTGAAGGCACTTAGTCTGGGCTGTTGGGAGGGATGGGGGAGTATGTGGCTGAGCTTCCTGTTGATTACAGCACAATCACCTCAGGAGTCTTGGC
The DNA here is from genome assembly GCF_054136105.1 of Typopeltis vanoorti. Lineage (NCBI taxonomy): Eukaryota > Metazoa > Arthropoda > Arachnida > Uropygi > Thelyphonidae > Typopeltis > Typopeltis vanoorti. The sequence goes on from NC_143565.1 coordinate 48,948,481, forward strand.
CATTTGTGTTGAATGTTGACTTTCAGTTTGTCCTTGCACAGTAAAACTCTGCATTGATTGTTTCTCCCTTTGGCAAGAAGTCCACCAGAATGCCTTGGTGATCCCAGAACATTGTGGCCATGACTTTTCAAATAGTGGGAACAGTTTTGAATTTTTTTGGGAGAAAAAAAAAATACCTGCTTGTTTTGCTAACGTTTCCTCTTCTTCTTCTTATTGTGCTATCTTCTATCGAAGGTCAGCAACCATCTTGGCGAACAAACTGCGCTCTTGTGCTAATCTGAGCAGTTGTGCACTGCTCTTGTCCACGTCTTGATGTTGTCAAACCATGATATTCTTTTTCTTCCTCTAGTTCCTTTGTCATCAATTCTTCCTACCAAAATAGTATGTAGAAATTGGTATTTGCTGTTTCTCATGACGTGGCCAAGATATGATGCTTTTCGTTTCTTGATTATTTGTACAAGATGTTTAGCTTTGCCAATAGATTTTAAGACATCTTCATTGGGTAATTTTTTCTGTCCATGATATCTTTAGCATTCTTCTGTATAGCCATATTTCAAAGGCTTCGATTTTCTTGATGGTTGTCGCCGTCAATGTCTATGTTTCAACTCCATAGAGCAGAATAGACCACACGTAGCATTTCAGCATTCGGCATCTGACTTCCATGTTTAGGTCTTTATTGTAGAATAGTGTTCTCATTTTCATGAAGGACTGCCGTGCAACTTCAATCCTTGTCTTTATATCTATTTCTGGATCCCACCGTTCATTAAGCCAGCAACCATGATATTTATATCTTGACACTTGATCGATATTTTTCCCATTGAGTGTCAGTTTCATTGATGAGGCTGGATGTTTGCTGATGATCATGTATTTTGTCTTGTTGATGTTTATATTTATTCCCATTCTTTGGCTTTCTATGTATACTCTGTCAGTGAGTTTTTGGAGATCCATAATGTTATCTGCAATTAGCATGGTGTCATCTGCTAATTGCAGATAACATTATTTTTATTGGAAGAATGTCCAGAATTCCCTCTGGACATTCTTCCAATGCTTTTTTAAAGATTACCTCTGCGTATATGTTGAACAGGAGTGGTGAGAGCACACATCCTTATCTCACTCCTCTTTTGATGTTAATATCACTGGTGGTAATGTTGCCTAATTGAATGGTAGCTGACTTATTCCAATACAGATTTGTTATTAGTCTTATGTCTTGTTTGTCTAACCTTATTTGTCGAAGGACTTCTATTAAGTTAGTGTGTCTGACTTTGTCGAGTGCTTTTTCAAAATCTCTGAAACACATAAAGACAGATTTCTGTTTTTCTATGCATTTTTGTATCAATATTTGGGTATGAAAAGGGCCTCTCTAGTAGTACCAAAACCATTCCAAAAGCTGAATTGTGTTTCACTTAGACTTTCTTCACTTTTTCTATAAATGCGATTCTGAATTACTTTCAAAAAATATTTTTAATGTTTGGCTCATTAGACTAATAAGTCGGAAGTCACCACAGGAATGAATTCGCTTTGGGTTTCTTTGGGATAGATAAATGTAGATTTGAGCCAATCTGATGGAAATTCATCACTTTCATATATTTTATTAAATAGTTTTTCAAGAAGTTTGATGTTATCTGGTTCTATTAATTTTAAAAATTCTGTTTGCACACCATCTGGTCCACTGGCTTTTCCTGTTTTACTTGTTTGTATAGCATTCTCTATTTCGCATTTCATGATTGCTGGTCCTTGAATGTTATCTTTTATATTTATAGGCTTCTGTCTAGTATCATTGAAAAGTTCTGTTACATATTTTATCCAAATCTGTGCTTTATTCTCTTCTTCTAGAACAATTTTTCCCATTTTCGTCTCTTAGAGACACTATTTGCTTTTTCCTGAGTTTTCTGGAAATTTTGTTGATTTTCTTATACAGATTGAAATTATCATGTTTCTTCTGAAGCAGTTCAATTTCAGTACATAAATTTTTCATCCAATTTTCCTTGGCTTCTTTTATTTTTTCTTGATGATGTTATGTGTTTCTGGATATCTGGCTAGGTCTTTGTTTTTGTACATTCTTCTTGTATCAATAAGAAAAAGAATCTCATCTGTCATCCATTCCTGTTGTTTTATATTATTCACATAACCTTCTTCTTCAATACTTGTTGTTGCAATGGCATTCTTTAAGCTATTCCAAACAGATTCCACTCTTTTATTTTCTTCTATGTTAATCTGTTGTAATCGCAAGTTAAGCTGTGTCTTGGCACTTTTATTTATGTTCGGGTCTTTCAGTTTTTCTACATCAATTTTCTCTTTTTTTTCTTTTGTGATTTTTTACCTGATTTTAATCTAAGACGTACTTCTGCAACTATGGGATTGTGGTCTGATGAGATATCTGCTCCAGGATAAGTCTTTACACTCTTTATATTACTGTGGAATCTTTTATTTATCAGTATGTAATCAATTTGATTTCTGACAACGTTATGTCAGTTATGTTGAGGCGATTTCCAAGTGTGCAGTCTTCTGGGTGGAAGTTTAAACCAGGTATTTGCTATTGTTAGATCTTCTTCCTGACAGAACTAAACTAGGCGATCTCCTCTGTTATTTCTGGTGCCTAAGCCATGTTCTCCAACAATTTCTCCATCATCCCCCTCTTCCCACTTTTGCGTTGAAGTCACCCATCACTATGTTTATATCATGTTTCTTTGTTAGGTTTTTAATCTCTTTTAGGTGTTCATAAAACTCTTCAACATCTTCACTTTTGTCAGCTGTGGGTGCATAAGCTTGGATAATATTTATGTTAACGGGGTTTCCTTTAAGTTGTAACAGCATTATCCTTTCAGAAAATGGAATCCAATTTATTACTGATTTATCGATATCTTCATCTACTATTACAGCTACACCATGTCGACGTTTGTTCTCATCATTCCCAGAGTAATACATTGTTGTATTATCTTGTTGACACTTTCCAGATCCTGGCCATCTTGTCTCGCAAATTCCCAAAATCCGGATGCCCAGCCTCTTCATTTCTCTTGTGGCATTTCTTAATTTGCCAGCTTCATACAGAGTTCTGACATTCCAAGTTGCGATTTTAAAAGTGGACACCATTTTGAGCCCGGAGATTCTTTGCACCCCTGTCCCATTTAAGGGACGCCGGGAACTTGGGGCCAATTGTAAGGGTTTGCTCGCCATGGTTGTTCTGGAGATAATGTAGAGCAGTAGTTTCTCCGTTTGCTTTCTGCTCCGCAGTATTACAGATGTACACAATATAATCATATTTCTATCTGCAAATCTCTGCGCTTTTCCATCATCATTTGGCTTCAGCCTTGTGTCAGTACTGATAATGCTGCTTCCCAATGTCAGGGGCAGTGACCCCAGCAGGTGCTTATTTAATGGCGGCACTACTTGCCATGTCACCGAGTTGTCATTGGGCGTTGTGAGGTTTTAAGTGAGACAGAGTTGCCACTTCTGCTCCCCCACGCCCTGATAGCTCAGTCGCTGAGCTAACAGGGATTGGTCCACGGCTGCTTATTCGCCAGATTGCTCTGCTTATATCGCAGCTAGCCTCCATATCTGAAGGCTGTTCCCCGATCTGCCACCTGGGGATGCAGCCGGTAGTGGTCAGCTCTGCCCCGGGAACATTTTCTCTAACACTCTGTTTAAGTGACCATACCACCTTAGATTAGCCTTGCTCATACGTTCTTGAATGCTAACAATGCCAAGTTCCTTCCTAATATCTTCAGTTTTAATACGCTATTGATGTCATCTGTTCACTCTCCTAATCTTTCTCAGAACTCTCAATGTGGTGATTTCCAAATCACCACATTGAGATCAAATGTTTTATTTCTAACCCAACTCTCAGATCAATAACTTAAAATTGGTTTGAACACTGTCTTGTACACATCTAGTTTAGTGCTTTGACTAATTTCTCTCTTATTCCATATAAATATATTCACTTGACTCCCAGCTTTGCTTATTCTGTTGCCTATATCTCTTTTTGTTATTATTATTATTATTATTACATGAAGTCCAAGGACTCATCAGGAGGGTGCTCCACTGTACTCCACTGCACACAACTACCCTCAACACCATCTACCACCCTTGATTACTACCAATAGTATTTCTTGTCTGTAAATTACACGTTCTGAAGTCTGATTTTCCTGTACAAAGAATGAAAAGCCTGAGTTCCCAGAAGGGAAAACCCTGCTACCTCCATATAAGATCAGCCAACTCACCTTCCAATGAAATCTTTTAATTTGTCATCTACTAAAAACTGTGCCTAAATAGCTATATATTTTACTTATTCTGTATCATCAACAGCATCCTGAGCTTCTCTGTTCAGGATGCTGTTGATGTTCTCTGTGTTCCTGTCTGTTTACATAGTCTTTCTTTTTACTGATGATTTTCATACCAAATTTATTCCAGGAGTTATTCAATAAATTAAAGATGCCAAGAAATTATATTCTTGGTTTCATCCTTTATCCAAGTGTAAGCAAACAAGGTTTGCACGTGAAGTCACTTCATAACTGGGCTACTTGTATATGGAGACTATTGACTTCACATCGATTGCCTTAGTATCCCATAATGCAATGCACATAACCTTATGAACATATATAATGCTGTGCATTATAGGAAGGGCCACTACCCAGACCAGTTTCGACCTTTATTGAGGTTTCAATACTAAGGCAATATACTAAGGCAATACAAGTAGCCCAGTCATAAGTGACTTCACATGCAGAATTTGTTTGCTTACACTTGGATAAAGAATGAAACCAAGAATATAATTTTTTTGGTATCTTTAATTTACAGTATCTTCTTCTCCCATAGTCCTAAATGAACCGTTGGGTCATTCATGGCTGGTAGGTGATATTCTTTGTTAGCATCCTCCAATCATCTTGGTCTCTTGTTCTTGATGTCAGTTGAGAAAGGGAGGAATTTTTCCATTTCTTGATGTTATCAGTCCATTTTAATCAAGGTCAGCCCCTAACCCTTGGTCCCAGAACGATTCCTTCTAGTGCTTGCTTTGGAATGCCATTAGCCCCCACATGTCCGAACCATTTCATCTGTCTTCTTCTGATGACTGTCAGAAGCCTCCTCCAATCATCTTGGTCTCTTGTTCTTGATGTCAGTTGAGAAAGGGAGGAATTTTTCCATTTCTTGATGTTATCAGTCCATTTTAATCAAGGTCAGTCCCTAACCCTTGGTCCCAGAACGATTCCTTCTAGTGCTTGCTTTGGAATGCCATTAGCCCCCACATGTCCGAACCATTTCATCTGTCCTCTTCTGATGACTGTCAGAATATTTTCCCTTTTTCTCCTGGCTTTTGAATCAGTCAGTTTTTGGACATTTTCATTGGTTTCGTGAGCTGTATAGGGAATTCTCAAAAGTCTTCTGTAAGTTTTCATTTCAAAAGACAGGAGTCTCCTCTCATCTTCCCTCAATAAAGTCCAGGCCTCACAACCATACAAGAGGACAGACTTCACCAAGGTGTCAATTAGTCTTAGTCTGGTTGTTATTGCTATTCTGTTATCTCCCCACAATGGTCTTCTGTAGGGCCACGGTTGCCTTAGCAATTCGGTATTTAATGTTGGTTTTTGAACGACCATCTTGACTCAACGTGCTTCCTAGATAAGTGAACTTGTTTGCATTCTCAATTTGTTTATTGCCAATTTGTATCTGTTTGTCTGATTTTGAGGTTATCATTGTTTTTGTTTTTTGTAGGTTTATGTATAATCCATATTTTTTTAATGTTCCGAAAGCACAGCTGGTTATCTCTTGTAATTCTTCTTCACTTTCTGCCAGAAGATCGATATCGTCTGCAAAACGTAAGTTATTTATTCTTAGTCCGCCAACTACTATTCCAGTGTCATATTCATGAAGAGCTTCATCTATGACATATTCCAGAAAACAATTAAAAAGAGGGGACAAGATGCATCCCTGTCTTACCCCCAGTTCTTCCCAGAATGGTTCACTGCTGTAATTTTTAATTTCAATTCTCATATCAGATGAAGAATAAACAGATTTAATTATCCTAATGATTTTGTTGTCAATACCATAATGTTCTAAAATTTTCCATAATGCTTCGTGCCATATTGAGTCAAAAGCTTTTTGAAGGTCTAAAAAGTTGTGACAGATTATTTTGTTATGTTCTATGTATTTTTCGCCTAGTATATGTATTGTAAAAATATGGTCGATTGTACTTCTGGACTTCTGGAAACCTGCTTGTTCATCTGATAGTCTGCTTTCTATTTTCTTTTTGATTCTTGACAATAGTATTTTTAACAGGATTTTGCTTGGATGACTAATAAGGCTTATTGTTCTATAGTTACTACATTTATTGCTGTTTCCCTTTTTAGGAATAGGCACAAGGACAGAAGTCTGCCAATCAGAAGGCCAAGTCTCTGTGTTCCATACATCCTGGAATAAATTATCAAGGTGTCTATGATGATGTCACCTCCTTCACGTATCAGTTTCATTGTGACACCATCAATTTCCGGTGATTTTCCTATTTTTGAGGAGCTAACTGCTACAATGACTTCTTTTAATATCGGGTAATCTCCTTCCTCTGAACTTCCTCGCAAATTTATAGTATAACCAAATGAAAAAACTTTCAACATCTTTCTCTAATCCAGAGTATTTTAGTAATAAGGGGTGACATTTTTTGGCTACTTGTATATGGAAATATGACTTCTGGGTCTGGCTCCCGCTAATGAGACCTCAATAAAGATCGAAACTGGTCAGGGTAGTGGCCCTTCCCATAATGCATAGCATTATACATGTCTGTAAGGATGAGCGAATTGCATTATGGGATACTAAGGCAATTGATGTGAAGTCAATAGCCTCTATATTCAAATAGCCCAGTCGTGAAGTGACTTCAAATGCAAACTTTGTTTGCTTATTATTATATTATTATTTCACACCTCCAGGGAGTCCAAAGACTCATCGAGAGAGAGGGCACCTACTCTACAACCCTGTCTCCACCACTCAAATCCAACTGACCTCAAGTACACCAATGCCATCTACCGCTGACCACCACCACCACTAGTATTTCCACAGACAATCACAAACATCCATGCCCACGGCAGGATTCGAACTCACAATCTTTTAGTTGGAGAGCGGACACGCTAGCCACTCGGCCAGCCAGGCTGGCATACTGGCATACCTTATACTTGGATAAAGGATGAAACCAAGAATATAATTTTTTGGCATCTTTAATTTATAGTATAGCCAAGTGAAAAAACTTTCAACAGTAGTTATTCAGTTTAGTTAGTGCATCCTGCTAACTTGTACTTGATTTATTTAGGAGTATAACATCATCTGCATAGCTGAGATTAACATCTCTCTAGTTTTAATATTAGACCTAATGCTGCTCTTCTTCATATTATGATTCTTATAATGTAGATGAAGAAGAACAGTGGAGATAATGTGCACCATTGTCTCATGTCTGATTTAATATCAGACCATCTTCTTGTACCACTTCAATTCTGACTGCTGACTTACAACTCAAATCTAGACTATTGTTCGTGATAAATATCAAGAACAATATTGTTCATGATATTGTGTCCCATTTATACCATATCATTAAAATATGGTGTAAATGTCCCATTTACACCATATTTTGAACAGTTTTTCTCTTGCTACTTTGTCCTATGTCTTTTTCAGACCTACAAAACTTAAATACAGATCCTTATTATATTTCCATGATTTCTCAACTGTTTGTATTAAACTGAAAATCTGATTTGGGCAACCTATGTTTGGTCTAAACCCAGCTTGTTCTTCTCCAATTTTCCATTTCCAGAATTTTTCTGAGCTTTTTCTCAAGTATGCTTGCATAAATCTTAACAAACAATCAGTAGGTAAATTCCTCTTTCATTCTCACATTCAATTTTATTTCCTTTTTCATAGGTTGTTACTATGAGAACTCAACTCCAATCATCTGGAATTTGACCTTCTCACCAGACCTGTATGTAGTGTAAGCACTGACTTTTATGCCTCCATATTTGAGCATTTTGGTCAGTTATTGTCTACTCTAGCTGCTTTTCCACATTTCAGGTTTTGGTGGCTATTTCTACCTCAATTATTGATATACACTCCTGATTACATTCCTCTTGAATGTTTTTGACGAATGTGCTTTCACTGTTTCATTTAGCAATATTTCCAAATAATCAACTCCAGATATCTAGAATATTATTATTATTATTTTGGTAACATCCATGAAGTCAACAGACTCATCATGGGATGCCTACTCAACCAGAAACATGACTATCGTAATGAACTTTGAAGTTATTTACACTACCTGCATTCACAATGCACTCCAGCAATGCATTCCACTCACTGACAACTCTCTATATAGGAAATCTACTCCTCACTCTTTTCTTCACCACATTTTTGTACAACTTTGAGGGATGACCTCTCATTCTTCCCGTCTTAACATCCGCTCTTTTTATAATACCTTCTGTATTAATCTGATAGAATCCTTTAACTAACTTGAATTTTTTTCCTCCTATTCCCCAACTTCTGTAATTCCCATTCTCTCAAATGCTCTTCATAACCAACCCTCCAGAGTCCTGATATCACTTTGTTCATTTGTCTTTGTTCAATGAATACTCTGAGCCCAGTAGTATATATGTGGTCTGACCAATGCCTTATAGAGGCACCACCTCTTTATCCCTACATGTCATTGTACTTTTTATCATAGCAGTAGTACAATGTGCAGTCTTTGCAACACTTGCAATGTTCCCTCAGAACTTCAGTCCACTGTCTATCATCACTCCTTTATCTCAGATATCATCCATTTTCTCTAATACAGCACATAGCGTTATGTGTCTGCAACCCAAAGTGAGATAGAGGTGAATAGAATGAAATATTTAGTTGGATGTTATAGACCTAGTAATGTGGATGGTAGTGACCATGAAATGTATAATCAAATTAGCCAAGCAAATAAGAAAAGAGTGATCATTATGGGAGATTTTAATTATAGCAACATAGACCGGAATGATGAGATAGCAACTGGAAGTAAATAAAGTAAGTTTCTTCAGTTTTTGAGGGACAACTACCTCAGGTAGGTAACAGAGGGCATGTAAGAATTGAGGGTCTTGGATTTGATCATCTCAGAGAATGTTGTTATAAATGAGGTGTCAAATCACCATCCAATTGGTGAGTGTGACCATGAAGTGATTACCTGGGTGGCTGCCAGCAGTCTGAGAACCTCTGTTAGGAAAGGGCATATGTGGAACTACAAGGCTAGTGATTATGAGAAACTCAGGAGACAGCTTGCGGGTGTAGCATGAAATGAGAAGTTGTCTGGAAAGGAGATCAATGATGCTTGGATATATTCAAGAACTATCTAGTAGAAGCGATGTCTAAATGTATTCCAAGGATCAGAAGGTTAAATAAAGTAGCTGTGATATGAATGACAGAGTAAAAAGGCATTATGGAAGCAAGATAAGGGTAGTGGTAATAATCAATTCCATAAGGATTACAAAGAACAGGCAAGGAAGGTGACTTGGTTGTTGGTGGTTTCTCCCTTCAGTTGTCTCCAACCCTAGGTGACTTTGTAGGCATTGCCCAAAAGTGTTCCTGGTGAGATTTTTACAGTCATTCACCATTGCCCCCCCCCCCCCATTTTATCCGGGCTTGTGATCAGCATATGGCTGGGACATATTCATGACTGTAATCCATGTGTGTTCACATGGATTACAGTTCACAGGGCTGATTTTCCTCTTCTGGGGTACGAAAAACCCGAGTTTCCAGGTGAGAAAACCCCCTACTTTCATATGAGACTATAACTCACCTTTCATCAAAAGAGACCAGATAAAGGTTCCTCACAACACTGACGGGAATCAAACCCAGTTCTTTGTAGCCAAAGGGCTTCATCTATATGTGTGCATTATATATGTGAAATACGGAGGCTCGACTTGGTTGGTATGGGTTGCAAAAGTGAAGTATGAGCAGCAGTTAGCTGATGAAGTCAAAAAGAATCCCTGGGAGTTATTTCGATATATAGCCAGGTGAGAAAACCCCCTACTTTCATATGAGATTATAACTCACCTTTCATCAAAAGAGACCAGATAAAGGTTCCTCACAACACTGACGGGAATCAAACCCAGTTCTTTGTAGCCAAAGGGCTTCATATAGCCAGCAAAAAAATAAATGATTATGGAAGGATGAGATTGATTGGAGAAAATGGTATAAGAACAACTGCTACAGAGGACATAGTTGAGATACTTAATGAGTGTTCATAAAAGTCTTTCATTCTTGTGATTGTGACATCATGGAGAGTTTGAGAGAAGTTGATGATGAGAAGGAGAGACTGGTTGTAAGTGAGCAAGAGGTATATGGGGAATTTTGCAAACTTGATGTTAATAAGGCTGTGGGACTTGATAATATATCACCATATATTTTGAAGGAATGTGCCAGGGAGTTGGTATCTTCCTTAACATATTTGTTTAATATGAGTCTTGCACTAGGTCAAGTTCCAAAGAAGTGGAAGAAAGGCAAGAGTGTGCTGCTTCATAAGAGAGGTGACAGAACTCAAGCATCAAATTTATATAAGCCTATCTTTGTGTCAGATGTTGTGGTTAAAGTGTTGGAGAGGCTGGTGAGAACCAGGATCCAGAATTTTTTTTTTTTTTTTTTTATGTTGGGCTCATATACGAGAGGTTGGCTGTTCAACCTATAGTACTTTAGTACCGTATATGGGTAGTGGGATGGGAGAGGCGGAACTTGTTAACATTCAATTTAAAAGCCTGTATATTGTATTCCTTGAGAAATATATCAGGGGTAAGATTGTTCTACAGTACAGCAGTAGCAGGGATGAAGGAGGAGGAAAAGAAACTTGTTCTGTGTGTTTCGAGGTGGCTGTACGTGTTCCAATTGGTTTAGTAGAGAGTGGGGGAGTTATTGATGTTGTTTCAGATGAGCATTTTCCCTGAAAATATTTGTAGAATATACAAATTGCAGAGACTAAGCGTCTATGTGAGAGTGGGGGAGTGAGTCAGTAAGAGATGGATCATTTATCAGTCTAATTGCTCTCCTCTGTATTGAGTCAAGCATTTTGAGGGAGCTTTTAGGAGCCCCACTCCAAATGTGAGAACAGTATTCGATAGCTGGGAGGATTTGCGATTTGTATAGGGTTAACAGTTGTTTTGAAGTAAAGTAACATCTTGAGCGAAATAGAAAGCCTAGTTTTTTGGAAGCTGAGGATGCAATGGTTGTAATGTGTTTATGCCAAGAGAGGCCTGATGTCATGGTAATTCCGAGAAGAGAGATTTCATCTTGTCTGGGAATTTGAGTGTCATCGAAAATAATACTGGTGGGAAAAGGTTCTTTTTTGTGTGAAATAAGACAGAACTGGGTTTTACTAGCATTGAAGTTGATGAAGTTATCTGAGCCCCATCGGAGGATGTTTTGGAGGTCTGCGTTAAGGGAAGTTGTGGTTGATGTTCTGTGGGTTGAAGTGAGTTGTATGGGGCGAGGTTTATCAAATGTAAGGGAGGAGTGCTATGTGCTGTCATCTACAAAACTGTGTATTGGGTTGGAGGTCAACTGAAGTTGGTCGATGTATAGAAGGAAGAGGGTCGGTGAGAGAACTGAACCTTGTGGGACCCCTGTATTTGTTGGATAGTGGGAGGATAGGGAGCCATCTACCATCACACATAGTGTGCATCCAGACAGGAAGTTGGCAATCCATCTGCAGAAGTCCTGAGACAGTCCAAATGATGGGAGTTTGCTTAAGAAGCATTTGTGCCAGACCTGTTCAAAGGCTTTAGAGATATCAGGTGCGACTACTTGGGATTCTCCAAATTTTTCATGACAAAAATTCTCATGACATATGTCCAGAGATGGGTGATATATGACAGCAGGTCACCTGTTGATCGTCATCGATGGAATCCATGCTGGTGGTCATTTAATAGCTGGGTGCCTTCAAGGTAGAGTAGGAGTTGAGAATTAATGGTTTTCTCCATCACTTTAGATAGGATTGAGGTGAGTGAGATAGGGCAGTAGTTAGATGACAGCGATTTGTCACCCTTTTTGGGAATGAGTTGAATATAGGCCAATTTCCAGGCTTTGGGATATATACCGGTGGAGTAAGAGAGCATGTATAGACGGCATAGGATAGGAGTCAGTTCTGCTGCACAGACTTTCAGGACAATTGGAGGAATGCCATCAGAGCCAGGGGCTTTTTTTTGTGTCTAATTTTGACAACAGGTTTATGATCTCTTTATGGCAAAAGGATACAGGGGGCATTGTGTGTTGGGCAGTTGGAATGACTGGGGGACATTTGCCATTGTTGGTTATGCGTGCATTGGAGGCAAAGTGTGAAGCTAGGAGATTAGCTTTTTCTGTGGGGGATGTTACAATTGAGCCATTTGGGTATGGTAGCAGTGGGAGTAGTGTAGGGCAAAAGTTACGACCAATTGCTTTGGCGAGAGACCAAAAGGCATAGCTGCCGCTAGGACAGGCTGCAAGCTTCCTGCTTTTTGCCTGTTCAAATTCTGTTTTGGAACCATTGATACTTTTTTTACATCTGTTTCGGGCTTCAGTATAGGTACTGAAGGAGGTTGATGTTCTTATTTGATCCAGTTGTGGTATGCCTGATTTTTCGTTTGCACAGCCTTGGCACATTTTTTGGAGAAGCAGGGTTAGGATAGGGGACTGCAGTTCAGAGTGGTGTGGGGGATGTATGTTATCATGCCAGTGAGGATTACTTTGGTGATGTGTTCAGTGCATATGTTAGGATTGGAATACTGCAAACAGTAGTCCAACCATGGGAATGAAGCATAGTAGTCTCGGAGGCTGTCCCATTTAGCACTGTTGTAATGCCAGACTATCCTTGTGCAGATGTGACTACGTGAGCGTTGTTGCATTGGGCAGGAGATGAGAAATAGGTTGTGGTCAGAATTACCCAGGGGGCTCACTACATTCACTGTATATTTGGAAGGATCGTTTGTAAGGAAGAAGTCTAGGGTATTGGGGAGTGATTTGGGTTATCTGATATTCTCGTCGGCTTGTGAACAATTTGTGTAAGGTCATTGGTGATGGCAAAGATTTCGGCATCTCTGCCTGCAAGATCTGTACAACTGGAAGAGGAAAGCCAGTTGGTGTTATGAACATTAAAATCACCTAGGAGGATGATTTCACTATTAGGATAGTGGGACTGGAGGAAATCAACTTTTTAGGAGAGGAAGTTAAAGAGCTTGGAGTGGTTGGTGGCATTGGGAGAGCGATAGAGACAGCAGTTGAATTTTTTTAGCCAAAGAAGGTCAAAATTGGGCGATTCAAGGTTAGGTGCTCTCTGGCAGGGTATGTCAGAGCAGATATATGCACACACACCACCTTGGGTCGAAAGGAATTAAATAGTGAATAGTTTGGATGGTGCTGGAGGAAGGTGAAATTTGTGTTTCTGTTAAGAAGAGTAGGTGGGGTTTGGTTGACTGCAGATGATATTGAATGCTATTAAGGTTGGAGTTGAGACTACGGATGTTGATCTGGCGGATATGCAAGGGTCTGTGGGGAATGGTTTTGACTGCTGGGGTCTTGCACGTTTCCTATGCAGTGCCTGCATACTGGTCTCCTTGGTGGCTGCTAGCAGCTTCACTTGGTTTTTGCACTAGTTTGGTTTGTAGTCTATGGTCCAGCTGTTGTCTCCATTCTGGTGTTTTTCTTCTAGCTGTTTTCGGAGTTGGCATCTTTGTTCCCTTTGTTCAAAGGTTAAGTCAGGTCAAGCACGTACACGTGATTGGGGGCTACTGTCCTTTAGCTTGCTATTTATCGCCATTATTAATTTGGAAATGTTTGTCGGTGTATCACAGATCGCTTTGACGAGACGTGGATAGTTCGTTCCATCCTCTCTTCTTTTTACGGGACCAAATCGATGACATTTGATGATGTTTCCGGGATCGAAGTTGCATTCGCCTGCTAGTTTGCTAACTTCTTCTTTTAGAGATTTACCCTTTTCCTCCGGGAAGTTCAAAATAACGGCATTGAGTCTCCTGTTTTCGGCCTCGAGTGACGAGTGTACTGTTGATGTGATTAAATCATGGGGTTTGTTAGCTGGTACAGATGCACTTGTGATCGGCCGCTGATTGTCGAATATCTCGAGCTTTGTTTCCAACTTTCGGATTTTGGACGAGAAAGTATCGATCATATTACTGAGGTGTTGTTCTAGATCTTTGACTCGTTTGCCTATGTTTAGCAGCTGTTTAATGGAGGGGAGGCATATCAAACAGAAAAAAGGCTGGTTCAGTTCGATAAGTAACTTGAGTACCGAATTCTCTACGTTTGCGCAGGAAGTATGTAGCCAGTTGCGGCAGAAGTTGCACGATATGCCTTTTTCCCTTTCGGTAATTTCGGTTTCGCAACTGTGGCACTTCGTATTGTCTTTCAGTTTGTTGGCTATCAGCTGCACCATGCTGATGGGACTTGAAGTAATCTTTCGTTGCTGGCCTTTGTTGGCGCCATCTTTATTTCGCATGGTTGGCATATTGGGTGCTTTCACTTGGCTGTTTTTTTGATTGAATAATAACTAATAGGAAGTACTATGGGTACTTACGAGTTGTGTAGAAGTAGCTGGCTCCTTGGTACCCTCTGTATTCCGTTTACCGGTTGTTTTGCACAAAAGAGATACTTGCAATTGCGATAAAACTCGGAAGCACAAGTTTAACGGTTGACAACAATGGTATTATCTTTGATGGACAGCATGGATTTCCTAAAAGTAGATAATGTTTTAGTAATCTACTTACTTATTACAATAAGGTGACTGCTTTATTGGACAGAGATGAGGGATACACAGTAGTATACTTAGATTTTGCAAAGGCTTTTAATAGATTACTGCATGATAAGTTCATAGTCAAACTAAAGCAGATATGGCTGGGTATTAGCCTAATGCATTGGATTGGAGATTGGCTATCTGATAGGTATCAGCAAGTATTTAGAAGCAACATCCTGGAAGAGGAAAGTCACTAGTGATGTGCCTCAGGGATCTGTTTTAGGGCCATTGCTGTTTAACCTGTATGTTAATGATATTGGCAAGGATTTGGATGGGGATATTCAGTTGTTTGCAGATGATGCAAAGTTGGGATGAACAATGAAGAGTAGAGCAGATGTTCTTGCCTTACAAGAAGACATGAATAGATTGAATGAATGGTCACAGGAGTGGGGATGCCAGTTCTATATTGCAAAATGTAAGGTTTTGTATTTTAGGAAACAAAGAGAGGATGTAGAATTTAAGCTTAGTGAGAGTAGAGGAAATAAGAGATCTTGAGGTGATGATGGATAAGGATCTAAAATTTAGGGGAACATTTGAGGACACATTGCTAAAATTGTGAGGACAACACAATGAATTCTGGAAATGATGCAGAGGACATTGACTTGTAGAAGTAAGGAGATTGTTGTTCCATTGTATAAGGCTCTGATTGGACTGCACATACACTATTGTGCACAGATTTGGCCACCTGGTTTACAAAAGGACGAAGAGATGTTGGAAAGGGTACAAAGGCAACTGACTAATTGTAGTCAGTAGTTGGTAGTTTCTGATCTCTGGAATATCGAATATGAGGAAAGGTCGAGAAGATGCAATCTAGTAGTCTAGTGGATAGGAGGAAGAGGGATGATATGATAGAGTCATACAAGTTAGTAAGGGGTTGTTATAGGATCAGTGTTGAAGAGGTTTTACAGAAAATGGTGGGAGATTGTGGGGGGGGGGGAGGAGAACAAGAGGTCATCCCTGGAAGTTGTATAAGGAGGATGTGAATAGGGAAGTGAGAAGCAGGTTTTTTTGCATGCAGAGTTATGAATGATTGGAATTCCTTGCCTTAGAGTGTGGTGTCTGCAGAGAATTTGAGTGTGTTTAAGGCATGGTATAATGAGCTGTTTGTATGACAAAAGGACCTCCTAGTTGTGTCTCTGATTCCATGGGATCTTAGGTAATAATAATAAAGCGTAATACCTGGCATTTATTGATATTAAAACTGCAAACAAAGTCTGTTCATATCTTCCTGTAGAGAATTAACATCAGCACTACTCCTGCTAATTCTTCTTTAACTTTGCATCATTGGCAGACATTTGAAGATACCCAGCAAGTCCACATGAAATATCCACTGATTACATTTCCTGAAATATCCGCTGCTTTAACTTCCTGAGTCCACCATGGTGTTGTAATTTTTCTATCCATTCTGTGACAACCTCACCACATGCCTCTCTGGCTGAATCAGGGTTTTCTTCGTTGTCTGCCAACGAGTCCAAGTTTTGGTTCTTTCAAACCATGAGTTGAAATGGCTTTGAATCAAAATAAAATGTTCCTCTAAGAACAATTCAAAGGGAACTTTTTTTTTTCTGATTGCATCTGATCATGAAGTGACTTCACATACAAACTTTGTTTGTTTACACTTGGATAAAGGATGAAACCAAGAATATAATTTCTTAGCATCATTAATTTATATTATAACTAAGTGAAAAAACTTTTAACAGCAGTTATTCAGTTTAGTTAGTTAGAGAATCCTGCAGACTTGTACTTGATTTATTTAGGAGTATAACATCATCTTCATGGCTGAGATTAACATCTCCAGTTCTGATATTGACTGGAAAAATTTCTGACCAAAATTTTCCTGTCCGGATAGCTATCCATATCGGAACAAGTTACTCATTCCTCTGAAGATACATTTGTGAATGAGAGCAAAAAATTCAACTCTCGTATACATACGAGGGACGTCCAGAAAGTAAGTTCCCTTTTTAAATATTTTCACTGCAGCGCTGCGATCGCAATGGTGCACGTGCATGCTGAGTTTGTTGATTCCTTAGCAAGATGTTGGCGCCATTTTCAGACATTCTTGCAGTGCGTATGCTTCTTAGTGTGTGTTTATAATGTCTAAGAAAATCGAATCACCTGCCGCATGTGAAATTGTGTCAGTCATCCGTTTCTTGAATGAACGTTAAAGCATCTGAAATTCATCGGCAAATTATTGAGGTTTATGGAAAACACACAGAGGGATTCAATGGTATGATGGGTAAGATTTTTTAATGAAGGAAGGACAGGTGTGCACAATGATGAAAGGATTGGGCGACCATCTTTAGTGACTGACGATTTGGTGCGTTCAGTTGAAGAGAAGATTTGACAGAATAGTGGATGCACTATGATGTCACTCTCACTGCAATTTCCAGAATACCTTCTATGACGAAGGTATACAACTCTTGGTGCCCTGGTATAATAAGTGCCTGAACAATGGTGGAAATTATGTAGAAAAGTAGTGAAAGATGTCTACTTTAATTTCCATAACGGAATTATTGGAAATTGTGTACACGCTGGGTGCCGAAGTTGCTTACAGAACAACACAAAGTGAATCGGCTGGGCAGTGCATTGGAATTCTTGACGTGCTACCATGAAGATGGTGATACTTTCCTGAGAGACTTGTCACCAGAGACGAGACTTGAGTGTCGCACGCAACTCCTGAAACCAAACAACAGTCCATGGAGTGGTGGCACCCCTCATCACCAGTCAAGACAGAATTGAAGACAATGGTTTCAACTCGGAAAATCATGTGCACTGTGTTTTGGGACAGACAAGGAATTTTGCTGGTAGACCTCTTGGGTCAAGGCTCCACAATCAACTCGAGTATGTACTGCCAAACCCTTAAGAAACTGCATCATGTGATCCAGAATAAATCTGGATCAGAATAAATCAGAATGTGATCTCGCCCACATACGGCCAGCGTAACACAACAACTTCTCGCCATCTTCAGCTGGGAACAATTCCATCATCCCCTATATAGGCCTGACCTCGTGCCAAGCAACTTTCTTCTGTTCAAACATCTGAAATCTTTTCTTGGTGGACGGTGGTTTCAAGACGACAACAAGGTCAAAGAAGCAGTCAATACGTGGTTTGCTTCACAGGCGGCAACCTTCTACAACGAAGGTATACAACTCTTGGTGCTCCGGTATGATAAGTGCCTGAACAATGGCAGAAATTATGTAGAAAAGTAGTGAAAGATGTTTACTTTAATTTCCATAAAGTGTTTTTTGTAAGTATATTTTTGTTTCTCTGACAGCTCATTGAAACTTACTTTTTGGATGTCCCACATACATTCCGCTGATTAACAAATAAGTTAAACAGCTGGTGCCTAAAAACAGAACCCTGAGACATGCCACTGGTCACCTTCCTTTTCTGAGACACTACTCCATCATACACAACTTGCTAGTGACTTTCAGAAAGCCAGTCTTATGGCAAGTTGACACTAGATAGTAACAGTAGCAGAGTAACCATAGCAAATGATGGATGAACAGTGAAAATAATGCTCCATCTGAGAAAAGCATACGCACGCGCACACACGTACACGCATACACATGCATACATATGACCCCTGACCTCGTGACCCCTTT
The DNA here is from genome assembly GCF_054136105.1 of Typopeltis vanoorti. Classification (NCBI taxonomy): domain Eukaryota; kingdom Metazoa; phylum Arthropoda; class Arachnida; order Uropygi; family Thelyphonidae; genus Typopeltis; species Typopeltis vanoorti. Next base: position 48,966,838 of record NC_143565.1, read on the forward strand.
TGCAAAGTTGAAATTGTGGGGCAGCTCTTCTACCAGTGTTCACTAGTGCAGGACATTTGTCGGAGACCGGCCGAGGTGTTTAAGATCCCGGTACCAACTTTCTCTGATGTAGTACAGGTATCCCTTGATTAACGCGATTAATTAATCCCTTGATGTTACTGTGTATATCAAAATTGCTTTAATCAAATATAATAATCAATGGTAAAAATTACAATTTGTCCATAATCGATTACTGTATTAATAATTCATTTTATATGGTACTCTATTAGGAAAGATAAAAAATGAATGCAAAGTAAATGTTTAATAAATGCTTGTACCTACATTAGTTACTTTCTAGTAGCAAGGCTTATACGTTGGTCATACATAACTGGTAATTAGTTTACAGAATTCACAACGCATATAAAGTATATTAATTAAAGGTAACTTTAATAAATAATTTCTATATTTCGGCAACGTCACGTTGCCATCTTCAGGAACATAAAGATATGGTATGTGCACGCAGGCACTAACAAGAGCAAATGAGGAAGAAAGCAAGAAACTAATATTGTTCCTAAAGTCCTAATGGTGCCCTCTGGTGGGCTAATTTGGTTGACTTGGCAGTTGGGCTGAAGTTCTCAAAATGTAAGTCTCCCAAATTTGTTGAGGTTAGGAACGTTTTTTTAGAGCTGCTGAAGATTCCTTGAATAATCTCTCTTATTTAAACTTGCTGCGGTTTATTATTTTTGTTTTCTTCCAACGAATTCTATGGTGGGTATCTAAGGCATGGTCTGCCAGCCCAGAGCAGCTGTACTGGTGAAACCGGATGTAGTCTTTGTGTTCTGAAATCCTGATATTTGTTGTTCTGCCTGTTTGGCCAAAGTAGGACAATTTGCAGCTGCAAGGGACCTGGTATACACCAGGTAGGTCTACGTGCAAGTGCGGTGAGGCACTCACCGCACTTGCACGTGGTCACAATTTCGCCCTAGCTCCTAAAAGAATACCTGCCGAAGATATCATGATCCAAATAAAACGTGGGATTCGCAACCTGCCTAACCATATCGCCAACAACGTTAGACTGGATGTAGTCGGTGTTCTCACTAAAGCCAAACCTCCAAAAACCAACCTATCCAAAGACGAATATGCAGCCCTACAAGAAATGAAGAATAACAAAAAAATAGTAATCACCAAAGCGGATAAGGGAAACGCCGCTGTGGTGCTAAATCAAAAGGACTACAAAGGTAAGCTTAATGCTTTAGTACTAGACCATACTACTTACCTCCCTATTGAATATAATCCTACCAGCTCTCAGATTAGAACTCTCCACAGACTCCTTAAGAAAGGCACTTCTTGGCCTGTGGAAGTCACTAACAAATTAAAACCTTATAACTCTATATCCCCCCCCCCCCTGATTATATGGACTCCCAAAAATACATAAACAAAATGTGCCATTACGTCCCATAGTGGATGGCATTGATTTCCCCACATAAATTACCCAAATATTTAGCCAAAACGCTCGCACACTATACTGGTAACACACCATCACACATAAAAAACTCAGCCCACTTTAAAGCCAGTGTAGAAAACCTCTCACTCCAACACACTGACATAATGGTCAGTTTTGACGTCTCCTCCCTATTCACTAATGTCTCACTCAAAGAAACCCTAGAGCTCATCCAAGCCAAGTTTCCTCCCGATATCTCAGCCCTATTTCAGTTCACTATGAACTCAGGCTATTTCGTTTGGCAAGGAAAGTTCTACAAACAGATAGAGGGAACAGTCATGGGTTCACCACTTTCCCCACCCTTGGCCAATTTCTTTATGGAGACCTTTGAAGAGAAAGCCTTAAACTCTGCCCCACAAAAACCCACTATTTGGCTTCGTTACGTGGATGATATGTTCGCTATTTGGCCACATGGCTCAGACTCACTCCACTCCTTCCTAACACACTTAAACAACCAACACCCCAGAGTCCAGTTCACCTTAGAAAAAGAGGAAAACAACACCCTCCCTTCCTAGACACTTTAATCACCCTCCAGCTTGATGGATCTTTGGTTTTCTCTGTTTAGAAAATCCACCCATACTGGCAGATAAATTCACCAGCACCCCCCCCCTCACAACAATATGGGGTTATAAAAACACTATATAACAGGGCGAAATTAATCTGCTCAGATGACAAGTCCCTAACTACTGAACTAAACCACATCCACAACACTTTCTTAGCCAATGGCTATAACCCCAAAAAAATCCAAAAAATACTCAAACCAGTAAACCACAACCCCTTCCCTCCCTTCACAATAAAGATTACACCAAATCTATCACCATCCCCTACATCCAAGTCACCTCTGAGAAAATAACCAATATCCTCAGAAAATATGACCTTACGTCCTGTTACAGACCATATAAAAAGTTGGCATCCCTTATCTGCTCTACCAAAGACCAACCTCTTCCCTTAGACCTACCTGGTGTATACCAGGTCCCTTGCAGCTGCAAATTGTCCTACTTTGGCCAAACAGGCAGAACAACAAATATCAGGAACACAAAGACTACATCCGATTTCACCAGTACAGCTGCTCTGGGCTGGAAGACCATGCCTTATTTACCCACCATAGAATTCATTGGAAGAAAACAAAAATAATACACCGCAGCAAGTTTAAATACGAGGGATTATTCAAGGAATCTTCAGCAGCTCTAAAAAACGTTCCTAACCTCAACAAATTTGGGAGACTTACATTTTGAGAACTTCAGCCCAACTGCCAAGTCAACCAAATTAGCTCATCAGAGGGCACCATTAGGACTTTAGGAACAACATTAGTTTCTTGCTTTCTTCCTCATTTGCTTTTGTTAGTGCCTGCGTGCACATACCATATCTTTATGTTCCTGAAGATGGCAACGTGACGTTGCCGAAATATAGAAGTTATTTATTAAAGTTACCTTTAATTAATATACTTTATATGCATTGTTAATTCCGTAAACTAATTACCAGTTACATTAGTTACTGCAATTTTTTATCAAAAAAAGTTATCAAGAGTTGTTTGAACAGTTTTAGTTTTTTCTTATCAGCATAAATTCTACAATATAATAAATTTAGTTTAATCCTTTATCCAAGTGTGAGCAAACAAAGTTTGCACCTGAAAGTATCTTCAGGCCCTGGTGTTGTACCTGGTGGTACAACACCAAGGCACTCCTTGCCAAGGTGGAGCAAGCTACCAACACTCCTATCTCGGTATCTCCCATAATGCAAAACACATCTCCTTGCGGATATGTCTAATGTTATGCATTAAGGGAAGGACCACAACCAGACTAGTTTCGACCTTTATTGAGGTCTCTTCAGTGGGAGCCAGGCTCAAGTGGAGATACCAGGCAGAAGCATTAGCAGGTCATCTCTACCTATAGGAGTTGCCAAATGGTGTACCATCCTTTTTTAATAAATTACTCTGGATTTAGAGAAAGATGTTGAAAGTTTATTTTTCACTTGGTTAGAGTATAATAAATTTAGTTTAATCCTTTATCCAAGTGTGAGCAAACAAAGTTTGCACCTGAAAGTATCTTCAGGACTGGGGTAAGGTGGTACAACACCAGGACACTCCTTGCAAAGGTGGAGCAAGCTACCAACACTCATATCTCACTGGTATCTCCACTTGGGCCTGGCTCCCACTGAGGAGACCTCAATAAAGGTCGAAACTAGTCTGGGTTGTGGCCCTTCCCTTAATGCATAACATTAGACATATCCGCAAGGAGATGTGTTTTGCATTATGGGAGATACTGAGATAGGAGTATTGGTAGCGTGCTCCACCTTTGCATGGAGTGTTCTGGTGTTGTACCACCTTACCCCAGTCCTGAAGATACTTTCAGGTGCAAACTTTGTTTGCTCACACTTGGATAAAGGATTAAACTAAATTTATTATACTCTAATCAGTTGAAAAATAAACTTTCAATAAATTCTACAATAACAAGCAAAATGACTCTAGACCTCGACAAAGAAGTATTCTTCGATTAACATCTGAATCCATACCCATTACTTGCTTCTTAAGCGATTCTAAACTGCAAAATATTCCATCTAGTTCTTTGATTGTTATTTCCTGTGAAACCTCATCTTCGCATTCCATTTGTTCGTTGTCTTCATATGTGCATTGTTGTTCAATTTCAAGATCATTGTCACTAAAATCTTTTGAATTTGAATCAAATAATTCTTTAACATCTTCTGCTTCAACACCATCAAAACCAAGGTCTTCACCAAATGCAACGATTTCTTCAACGACGTTGTTCCCAGGAATTTGAAAACCACTTAGTCATTAGCGCACGAGAGAGAGCTGTTTGGAAAAACAGCTCTCTCTCTCATGCAGCTAGAAGACACGAGTCATGAATGTTTTCAATTGTGTGTTTAATGTTAAAATTTTTCCAGAATTCTTGGAGAGTAATTGCATTTTTTCCCATTGTTGTTTCTACTGCCTTTGAGAATGTCTTTTTAAGAAAATAGGCTTTGAAAGTTTGCAATTACGCCCATGTCCATGGATTGTAGCAATGATGTCGTATTTGGTCGAAAAAATAAAACTTTCACATTCTGACAAAGATCATTAAGAGAATTTGGATGATCAGGTCCATTATCATCAACGTCATCATGCTCATGACTTTCTTCCTCTCGGCCAGGAAACCCTCCTTGAGGCTTGCATGTTTTTTTGTGTGGTAAATTTAAAGGCGCATTAATTAAAACTCTTGCCGCGTATATAAAGGAGTTGTTGCAATTAATTTCGCTGTGTTAATCAAATCCCGTGTTAAACAAGGGATACCTGTACTATTGTAGTTCCCCTATCCCCACCTGCCTACTCTGTAAGGAAAAACAAAAAATACCTAATTTTTCTCATCAGTGTTCTAAAATATCATATGTGGAAAATACGTAAAAAATATCTCCTCACCAAACAGAATCTACCATCGAATTAGGAACTGCTTTTCTGCCCTTCTCCCTCAATTTCTGAAGCAGGAAAGATACCTCTAGGGTGAGGAATGGTTCCTATGGGGATGCTATATCCACTAATCATATGTCATATCACAAAGGGGAGAATTTAAGTTTGCATATATCTGTAATATCATTGATTTCATGATGTTTTAAACTTAGATTTTAATATCATTTTTGTCATCTTAGTCTAATTTCACTTTATCCCAACATAGGCACTTGGTCTGAACAAACCCAGTCTGCGAAGGCCAACATTGAGGCTATCCTGAGCCCATTTAGGGCAGGATCTCTTGGGCCAGGTCTTCTCAATTTGTTCACTTGTTTTTATTATTTTTATCCATTTATTAGGTTATGAAAATTTTTTTATTCTATGAAGAATAAAACCGGTACATGAATACTGGTTTTTAAAGTATTTTTAATGTTCATCTTTTTATTTGTTTAGTCTTGTTAGGGTTTTAGTGGGTTTTTTCTCCCCTTTTTGGGACTTTTCCTTTAATGAGTAAAAAGTCAAATGACCATTTTAGAAGTACCCAGTGGGTCAACAATCAAAAACTGGTCACTGAAACCTCTATCACTATTTCATTCTCTCTCTCTCTCCTGAATTTCGGTGCCACTTTTATGCTTAGAAGGCCAATGATGAAAGACTTGAACTCACACAATATATATTGGGAACATAACAATAATTTTGGGAACATAAATTTTATAGGAATAGTGAATGTTAAAAAGCCAACATTATTTGAGTCCGATGTATGTAGAAACTATGAAAGTTTCATAAATTTGACCTGAGAACGTATGAGAATACAGTCCTCAGCATCAGAGTGTTGCTCTAGCTTGCACTACTCAAATGAACATGACCGCTGCCCAAGTATCTGTATATTTGCCTTTTACATTTACTGCTATTACATTTGATAATGTAAGTAGTGCAAGTTAGGGCAACTCTGATGCTGAGGATTGGATTCTCATAAGTTCTCAGGTCAAATTTATAAAACTTTCATAGTTTCTACATACATTTGCTTTGAAATAACGTCAGATCTTTAATGCGCCTCATTTCTATATAGTATACCTTTATTTATTGTTACTATTAACAAGTAAAAGAAAAATTTTATTTATACAGAAGATATAAGCTGTGTGTGTGTGTGTTCTGTCATGGATTTTTAAAATATAAATATATGTGTGTGTGCCTGTGCACACCTTTTTTTAGACAGAGCATTATTTTCTGAGAGTGAAGTTTATTTAAGTTGCAGCACTTGGGTCTGGATGTCAGATTGGTCAACTGGATTCAGGATTGGCTCTCTGATAGGTATCAGAGAGTTGTGTATGGTGGAGCAGTTTCAAGGAGGCAGAGGGTTACGAGTGGGGTCCCACAGGGCTCAGTACTAGGACCTATATTGTTTAACCTTTATATCAATGACATTGCCAGTGGATTGCAAGGGGTTATTCAGTTGTTTGCGGATGATGCGAAGCTGGGAAGGATTATTAGTAATAGTGCAGATGTGGTAGCCCTGCAAGAGGATTTAAATAAGCTAGATAGATGGGCAAATGAATGGGGGGTGTCAGTTTAATGCAGCAAAATGTAAGATCTTGAGGTTTGGGAAACATCGATGGGATGCTGCATACTCTATGGGAGGGGTTATACTGGAGGAAGTAGGGAAGACAAGAGATCTGGGGTTGATGATAGAAACCTGAAGTTTAGGGGACATATTGCAAAGGTGGTGAAGGTAACACAGAGGATTGCTGCAATTATGAGGACACTGACCTGCAGAGATAAGAGAGTTATCATTCCGTTGTATAAGTCTCTGATCAGACCACACTTGGACTATTGTTCTCAGATTTGGTCCCCAGGATTTGAAAGGGATAAATTAACTGTGGAAAGGATACAAAGACGGATGATAAAGATGATTTCAGGACTGTACAAGGATAGTTATGAGGATTGGCTGAGGGAATGTGGACTGCAGAGTTTGGTGGATAGAAGAAGGAGAGGTGATATGATTGAGACTTTTAAACTGTTGAGAGGTGGTTACAGGGTTGACACTGGGGAGTTCTTTCGCTTGGTTGAACAGCGGGAAGGAGCGATGACAAGAGGCCATCCCTAGAAGTTACGAAAGGAAACTGTGAGCTAGAGGGCAAGGAGTGGTTTCTTTGCGTGGAGGGTGGTTGAACTGTGGAATGCATTGCCTGATGGAGTGGTGGGAGCAAGAACGGTCAATGAGTTTAAAGAGTGGTATGATAGACTTCGTGTTTCTTAGGGGGGGACCTCCCCCTCGATGAGTCTTGACAGACTTTATGTTTTTAGGAAGGACCTCCCACGATGATTCTTTTGACTCCATGGAGGCCTGAATAATAATAATAATCAATTATTTCAGGCAGATAGAAATATATTTATAAAAAAAATGTTTCATTCCACTCTGGAATAGTTGTGTGAAGATCAAAAAGAATTCGTTCTTCGGATATTTATTTCAACGCTTGTTTCAAACTTAATTTTTCTCGAGTAATATTTGTATACATGAGCCTGCAGTTCATCTTTGAGAGTTGCTCAACTTTGATTCTGTTTAAATATTTCTTGCATATTTTTGTTTTCAATATGAAATTCATATTTTTCCTGCTCAAAGTTGAATGGTGATCATTTCTTATTTCAAATCCTCTGTATATGCTCGTGTCCTGAACCAGCATGAAAATATCGCTATGAACAATTACAAAAACTTTTCTTGTAATCTGTGATGTGCACAGATCCACATGATTTTATGCACATCTTTAGTTGCAATATGATGTTAGTAATGATCAGTCCATGTCCTGAATATATATATTTTATTTCCAATTCTTGAAAAACCTAGATTATTTTACAACATTTTAACTTGAATTATAAGGAACAAGTAATATTTATCCTATAATATATATATACCGTATTTTTCGATAGATAACGCGCACCCCCCCCCCCCAACATTTTCATCACTCCTTTTGATGTATAAATAATGTGCATGCGCCAACTAGTGGTAGAGTTAGGAAGTAGAGGACGGAGGAATTGTTTAAAAGCACGTGCATTGCTAGTAGCAGTGGTCGATTATTCCATACATCCTGTTTCAAAATATTTCATAAAGTATATCATTATTTGTTTATATTTTGTTATTAGATCTGAATTACCCATGGAAGTACTTCTCAGAGAAAATCCTACACAGCATAAGAAACAAACTTTGTTTGCACACACTTGGATAAAGGATTAAACTAAATTTATTATAGCCATAATGTCAGTTTGTGATATTTTGATCCTTTTGATTTTTTCCACAAATTGTTAAGAGTTTTTAATGTAGGTCTCTGTTTGTCTAATTTTTCCTTACCTAAACTTGAACAAAATTTACAAACAAAATATGTTACAGCCAGTAGCACTATATTGGTTTCATAAGATGGTGTTGTACCTGCCTGTAAGCACCTCATGGCCATTGTGTCATTATACAATAAATACCACTCTCCAAGAAACATATCTTGTCCTTACATACTTGCTAACCATATTCTTACATAACTTCCAGGCCTAATGCTCACCCTACCCCTCATTTATTGAAATGTTTTTTTTAGCATGTATGAGGATGGTCTGAAAAGTTCTTGGCCTTGACCATAGATGGCAACACTATCAGCAAGATTTTTTTTTCTAAGTTGGTACATCTACCATAAGCATCCATGTGAAATTACAAATCATTCTATCAAGTAGTTTGTTTTATACAGCTGTCTGAAGCAATAAACCAGTGACCAAATCTTGTCTCCCTACTCTCCATGCAAAAAACCTACTTTTTACTCTTTTACTCACCACTTCCTTTTGCATCTTACAGAGATGGTCACTTGTCTTTGTTCCTTTTCCTCGTTCTACCACATGATAAATCTCCCCAGTTTTAATCTGATAACCCCTTCAGTAGGTTAAATGTCTATCATTTCCCCTCTCCTCCCCTTTGTCTTTTATTCTTCAGCCTGCATGCCCTCAGTCTATCCTCATAATCATCATTGTACATGTCCTCTGAACTTCAAATTGCTATCTACAGTCACTCAAAGACCCCTTGATTCCTCCACTTCTTCCAGTATAATTCCACCAAGAGAATATGAAGCATCTCATTTATGGATCTCAAATTTTTAAACTTACATTTAGTTGCATTACACTGGTATCCTGATTTATTTGTCCAACTTTGCAGTTTATTCAAATCTTCTAGAGTCAAAATATCAGCAATATTAGAAATAATCTTTCCAAGCTTCACATCATCTGCAAACAGCTGAATATCTCCCTCTAGTCCCATGACAATATCATTGATATAAAGATTGAACAGCAATGGTTCCAGGACTGAACCCTGTGGAACTCCATTTGTAACCTTCCTACTCCCAGATACTGCTCCCCCATACACAACTCTCTGATATCTACCAGAAAGGCAGTTACCAATCCAGTCCACTAGCTTGATATACAAACTCATATGTTGTAACTTAAAAACCAACTTCTCATGTGTCACACTGTAAAATGCCTTTGCAATTTCAAAAAAAAAAAAAAAAAAAAAGTGACAATGTATGCCTTACTCTCAAAACCCTCAAACACTGCTCTTGTTATTCTATTGTAAATGCTAACCAGATTACTAAAATAAGAGCACCCCTTAATAAATCAATGCTGGCTTGCATAAATAATATTGTCATCTGCCCAATCCAGTATATGAGTTCTTCCCAATTTCTCAAAAACCTGAACAACTACCGAAGAAATACGAACAGGCATGTAGTTGATACCCTCATTCTGCTGCCACCACCTTTATGCAATGGCACTATCTTGCCTTCCTTCCACTCTCCAGGAAGAACCTTTTCCATTGCAAGACTTGCACTAAAAATCCAAGTTAATGGCACAGTCATTTCCACAGCACATTCCCTTAAAAACATGGTGAAATTCCATGTGGTTCCCCCTGCTTACTAACATTTAGTATACTCAGAATTCAGAGTACATCCTCTTCATTCATCTCTAACAGTTCATCACTCCTTATCTCTCTAGGAACGAAGCCTGCTGTACCAGGATGGAACACGCAAATAAAGTGATCATTAAAGAATTTAACTATGTCATACGCATTGGTGACCTGAGTCCATCTCTGTCCAGAATAATTTTTCCTTCTACTTGCCACATAGCAAAAAAAAAAAAAAAAAAAACTTGGATTCTCCTTGGATTGCATTGCTAGTCTCGTCTCGTATTCTAATTTTTTTCTCCTTACAATACTACTCACTTTCCTAGCCTGAGACTTACATTCCTCGTGCAACTGTTCTCCTCCTCATTCTCTTTGTATGTCTTCTGTACTCTTCTATAATATATATTATATAATAATTATTAAAATAATATATATAATAATTATCTATAATAATTCCTATTAAATTTCTTTACTCATCTGTTTGACTCCAACTCACTTTATCTTGTTCAATCGATGTATACAATTGCCATTGTTGTCAACAGTTTTTTCTTAAGCATCTTACATGCATTACTGATCTCTCTTCCTTAAAGTTGTTTCATCTGCAGGCAATAACAATCAACTAAAAGAAGGAGTAGCCATAGTATTCAACACTAAATACGAGGCTAATCTTGAATGGCAGGCAGTCTCAAGTAGAGTGATGTGGGCAAATATGAGAATGGGGAACTGGACAATGAGACTTATTTGAGCCTATGGTCCCACAGAAGGTTCTACTAAGGTAGAAGTGGAGGAATTTTTTGATGCTTTAGAGAAAGCAACTGACACAATGAAAATTGAAAAGTTGGTCCTTGTTGGGGATCTAAATAGCAGAGTAGGAAATGATTGTCAGACATACAAAAATATTTTAGGAAAATTTGGAGAAAAGAGCAAAGCTAATAATAATGGCAAATACCTGTTGGATTTCTGCTCAGAACATGGACTGGTTATTACTAACACGATGTTCCAACATAAAAATGTGCACAAATTCACATGGAGAGAAGAGGCAAGGAATAAGAAGAGTATCATTGACTATGTTATTGTCATTAGTGATGTTTTCTCTACGGTGCAGGATACCAGAGTGTACAGAGGATTTGAAATTGGAAGTGATCACTATTTAGTCTTGAGCAGGATAAAGTTGAATTTCATATTGAAAAGAATAACATTTAAGAAAGATTTAAAGCAAATAAAAGTTGAGCAGCTCTCAGATGTGAACTGTAGACTGAAACATAGAAAGATTATTGAAGAAAAAATGAAAGAGTTTGAGACAAGGAATCAAACCTTGGAGATTCAGTGGCAAGCCTTGAAGAAAACACTGATTGATTCAGCCAGAGAGGCATGTGGTGAGGTTGTCTGCAAGGATAGAAAAATCAGAACTCCATGGTGGACACAGGAAGTTAAAGAAGCAGTGAAGGAAAAGAAGAAAGCATATCAAAAGTTCCTGGTAAATAAGTCAGCTTGTGCTCCTAGAGAATACAGAGACAAATGTAAGAAAGCTAAACACTGTGTAAAATTAGCTAAACAAAAGTCATGGGAGGACTTTGGTAAGAACATAGAAAATGAATATCAAGAAGGCGGCAAAATATTCTGGAGGTTGTTGAAGAAGCTTAGAAATGGAGGAAAGAGTGCTGTAAAAGGAGTTAGAGATGATAAAGGTGACATGTCCATAGACAGGAGAAAAAGATATCCTTGAAGTATGGAGTCATTACTTTGAAAAAGTACTAAATGAAACAAGCAGTGATAGCACAGTGTTAAAAAAACACTCAACGGGCATATAGTGAGGAATACATATCCATACTTGAAGTAGAAAAAGCCATCAAAGGCTTGAAATGTGGAAAGGCAGCAGGAGTAGATGATATTCGACCAGAAATGCTGAAGTATGGTAGTATAAAAGTCTTACAGTGGCTGCACTGCATAGTTCAGAAAGCCTGGACAGAGGTACGAATTCCCGATGATTGGAGTAGAGCTCTAATAGTACCCATATATAAAAAGAAAAATAAAACTGAATGTCAGAATTACAGGGGTATTTCCCTACTGAATGTTCCTGGTAAGATATATGCAAGTATATTTGAGAAACGGTTGAGAAAAATTGTGGAAGAAAAGCTTGGTGAAGAACAAGCTGGATTCAGGCCAAATAGAGGCTGTCAGGATCAGATCTTCACTTTACGACAAATAGTTGAGAAAGAATGGGAATATAACAAAGATCTGTATTTAAGTTTTGTCGATCTGGAAAAGGCATATGAAAAGGTGCCAAGAGAGAAGCTATTCAATATGCTACAGTTATATGGTGTCAATGGGCATTATATCAAGCAATACTTAGTCTTTATTTGAGTTGTAAGTCAGCAGTTAGAATTGAAGGAAGTACAGGAAGATGGTTTAATGTTAAATCAGTGTGAGACAAGGATGTACGTTATCATTCTGTTATTCATTATCTATATGGATCACATTATGAAGGAAAGTGGTATTAAACATGATATCAAAATTTGAGATGTTAATGTCAGCTGTTTGCTTTATGCGGACAATGTTATACTTCTAAATAAATCCGCTACAAGTTTGCAAGATTCCCTGACTAAATTGAATAACTGTTGTAGTAGGTATGGTATGAAGGTGAGCATTTAAAAAACAAAGACAATGAAAATAGAATTGTTGAAAATGTCAACTGTGTTGTGAACGGGGAACCTGTGGAACAAGTAAAACATTTCAGCTACTTAGGCACGATTTTTAGTGAAGATAGTAAATTAAATATGGAAATAGACAACAGAATCAGCAAAGTTGGTATGGTGGGAAGTCAATTGAATAAATTCATATGGAATAAGAGAGAAATTAGTCAGAACACTAAATTAGCTGTATACAAGACAGTGTTCAAACCGGTTTTAACTTATGGATCTGAGAGCTGGGTCAAAAGTAAAACACTTGACCAAAGACCGGAGACCGCAGATATGAGAGTCCTGAGAAAGATTAGAGGCATGAATGGCATCAATGGCATTATCATGTTAAAAACGAGGATATTATGAAAGAACTTGACATTGTCAGCATCCAGGAATGCATTAGCAGAGCTAATCTCAGGTGGTATGGTCACTTAAATAGAATGGGAGAGGAAAGATTAGCAAAACAAGTGTTCTCTGCCAGGTTGGCAGAAAAAAGACCCAGAGGAAGACCAAGATATAGGTGGAATTGATACGGTACAAAGTGCCTTAGATGATAGAAATATAAGATCTGATAATGTTGGAGTCTTGACAAGTATCAGACTGATTTGGAGGAAAATTGTAGATAGGAAGTTAGTAATGATGTAAATTTTTCATGTAGTACTATCATATCCTGCACACCCACTTGAGGGTATGTGTCAGGAATTTGATGATGGTGGTGATGATGATTGTACTACTACTGTTTTCTAAGTCTATGACAGTTGCCTGCTTTATAATTCCTCATAATTTCCTTCTACATGCCTATTCATCATCCAAGTGAGGACTACGTGGTCACTCTCACCAACTGTGACAACAAATGACATCTCAGTCTCAATCAAACTCATCTTGTGCTATGACCAAATCTAAAACTCTTGATTCTCATGGTCCCTCCACCACATGCTGCCTAAGTTGTTCCTCAAGAAATAATCCAAAAATTCAGTTCCCTTAGTGGTACATACTCCCTCCCTGTTGATTTGCGCTTGCCAAACTAATTTGCCTAAAACATTTCCTACTCGTTGCCTATATTCCTAGTCTATAACAACATCCCACTAAATATCTTGTATTATGTCTATCTCACACCATATACTCTCAAAGCCATTAGTGTTATTTTCACTGTGATTCTCCACCCTGATAGGGCACAATTCATCTCTTATCATGAGTAACACTCTATCATGCTATGCCCTTCAATTTCTATCCTTATTAGAACATCCTCTTTAGTTAATACGTTCGCTGCCATGCTACTTTGGCATAGTCTGTTCCCGTACACCGAGCAATTTCACTTCTTCAAGGTCAGTACGGTAATCTCGTTGCCAGCGGTAAGCGTCATACGAGTTTACGCTTTGCTGGCTTGTGTAGCTCATATATGAACTATGAGTATGCTTTGAGTTGGCAGCGAACGTGTTAACCAGGTTTCACTGATACCAACAATTTTTGGAGAGACCAAGTCAATCAATGCCACAAACTCATTTCCTTCCTAATGCTACACATCTGTATACAGAAAAACCAGTATACCGCCAGTATTCTTATAGCCATTATTACTCTCTGCATACTCTACCTGGCTCTACAATGTACACCCGCTCATTTCTCATGCTACTATTCAGACACGATGCTATCCCTGCTATGTTCCACCCTTACCATGCTAGTTTCCCTGCCTTGACACACTCACTTGCCCAGAAAACAAGTCTCTTCAAATGCCTGCATCCTTCTGCCTTCAAATATAATTCATCTCTTGCATACAGCTCTCTTCTGTCTTCAAATGTACTCCACCCATCCATATATTCCAGGTTTCTCTTCTTACACATTCCTGCTATCATCTCATTCATTATCACTGCTCTTCTCTCCACTCTGCATTATCATAACTAGGGCAACATGCTGTCTTCCCTCTGATACATTTCTGCTGCACTGTTCCTAGCATCAATCTCAAATGTCCTGCTATGCAATTCATGCTACCGCTCAGGTCATTTGTACCAACCATTACTATCATATCCTCCACATTATCACCTCTCTTCATTGCCACACTCTATCGTTCTACCCAACAATCACCCCCTCTGGACACTACTCTGCATTCTCCAAATCATTGAATTTCCATACAAGATACTCTAAACCAGTGTTTCTCAACCTGTGCTCCACAGCAGTACTGTCGACAGAGTGTAGCATAGAGGCAGCCTGCCTCACAGCGTGGCTAAATAAGGGCGCTATATTGCAGCAAGCACCGTCGCTATGCCAACAATTCCTGTTAGTGTAGCAAGTGCGGAAAGAAGATTTTCCAAGCTTAAACTGATTAAAAATTATTTGCTGTTCCAAGAAACATTGGTTGGTCTAGCCACTATATCGATAGAGGCGGACACAGCTTCTAATTTAAATTTAGAAGAGCTTATAAACAGTTTTATTGTGTTTCCCCATAGAGCAAACATTTAATTAATATTATTATGCGATCGTTTTGCATTAATGTTTTTCTTGTAATAAAAACAAAACAGCAATTGGAAATTTTCTTATATTTTTGTCTTATAATCCATTAGGGATGATATTTAATTGTTTGCCTCAGGGTACGATCTAATCTCGCGATTGCCCTGGCCCGCAGGCAGACTTAAATTAATTAAATAAATATATATTTTTTAATTATCCAAAGAAAACATTAAAATTAAATAGGTAAATAAAAATTATTGAAATCAAATGGAGACTTAAAAAAAACAATATTAGCGTCACAATGTTCAAAGGTGGAAGCAATAAAACTATATTGTTGTTCACTTCACCTCCTCTTTTATTATTCTTCATTCTGTTGCTACAAATGGCAGAATGACGAATAATAAAAGAGAGGTGAAGTGAACAACAACTATAGTTTTATTGCTTCCGCCTTCCCTTGCTTGTATCCACATTTCAACAAATTGCTTATTGTTTATTGATTTTTATTACTGAAAGTTTCCCTCCTTCAACCAAGCTTCAGTATATCTTCAGAAGTGATACTTGAACAAAGTGTGTCATGAGTTAATCCCAGTATTTATATATTTTTCGGGAACTTTTTTTTAATAATGGAAAAGTGGCTTAGAACTAGGACTTTGAAAGAAAAGGTGATGCTAACCCTAATTGTGATGCACGTGTTGTAACGGCGAGGAAATCTAATACTATTAAAGTATTAGATTTATATTAGGAAATATAACAGTTCATATTTGGAATTCCGGTTTACTTGATGTGGAGATGAAAGTGAACAGAAATCTCAATGTGTTTTGTGTTATGAAGTGTTGTCGAACGAGTGCATGAGACCAGTGAAACTCCGACATTTAGAAAATAAACATTGTGATGTGAAAAATATGCCAATTGAATTTTTTCAGCAACGCTTGGGGAATTAAATCATCGGAAAGATATAGTTTCGGCCATGGGTTTGATTAATAGCAAGGCACTGGAAGCATCCTATTTCTTTAGTTTGAGCATAGCGAAAACAGGGAAATCTTATTCTATCGGAAAAAATTTACTACTTCTAGCTATAAAAGATGTGGTAAAAATTATGGTTAGCAACAAGTTACTAAAAGATCTTGATTTGACTCCTCTTTCAATGACACTGTAGTCGCAGAATTAATGATATGGCAGGTGACGTAGAATCTCAGTTAATCGAAAGAGTAAAGAAGAGCCCTTATTATGTGTTACAAACAGATGAGCCTACTCGTGTAACAAATGATGTGCAGTTAATATGCTATGTAAGATATGCGCATGTAGCAACATTCATGACGATATTCTGTTTTGTAGAGCTTTGTCATCCCGAAACAACTGGAGAAGAAATATTTCACTCTCAATAATTACATATTACACAAAGGGATCCAGTGGAAAAAATGCATGGGCTGTGCGCTCTTACAGGTAGGCATTGTAGGGTTGTTTCTATGGTCAAGGAAGTAGCTCTGGATATGAATTGGGTACATTGTTTCATACATAGGGAAACGTTAGCCACCAAAGCAGTGCCACCAGAATTTAAAACTGTGCTATACAATGCTGTAAAGCTAGTTAATTTTATTAAGGCTCGACCGTTAAATAACAGGTTATTTTCAGTACTGTGAGATGAAATGGGCAGTAAATATATACAACTTTTGTTTCATTCTGAAATTCGCTGGCCTTCCAGAGGCAAAGTACTAACAAGGTTATTTCAATTAAGGCACAAAGTTTTATTATTTGTAAATGAACGTAATTCTGATTTTGCATCACTCCTTGTTCACGAAGTGGTTATCAACACTCTCCTATCTTTCAGACATTTTTTTTTTGAAATTAAATGAACTAAATCTCTCCCTTCAGGGAAATTCTTTAGCTGTTCTTGATGCCTACAACAAAATAAAGGCATTCGAGAAAAAACTGGTTTTGTGGATTAATTATGTAAAAGACAGACAATTTGCACCTTTTCCAACATTGGAATCCTTTTTGGAAAATGATATTTTTGTTGATTCTGAGTCTCTGGAAAGGATTTGTGACTACCTCAAAACTCTGAAACAGAATTTTGAAACATATTTTCCAAATAACGTTTAAAAGAAATTTCTGTGGGTTCGAGTTCTATTTCAGGCTTATAGTCACGAGGAGGACCTTTCGGTATCGAAAAAAGAACAGTTAATTGAGCTTTCAAGTGACAGTGGGTTTAAAATGCAATTCCGTGATCTTGATTTGGCTTGATTCTGGATCTCGCCTTCAGTGAGAAATGAGTTTCCCGAATTATCCGAAGAAGCACTGAAAATCGTCATGCAGTTTTCTACAACCTATTTTTTGTAAGAAAGGATTTTCATCGCTCCTTCAGATAAAAACAAAATGCAGAAATTGTCTTAGTGTGTGTGTGCACGCCGATCTTTGACTGAAGTTGACCAATATCCAGCAACTCTGCAATGGCCGAGAAGCTCAACCATCTCATTAAAAGTAAGTAGTAACATAATTATATCATTATTTCTTTGTTTAATAAAAATTAAAACTTTGTTCAATGATAATACGTTTACTTCCAGTTTAATTAATTATGTTTCCATGTGTATTCAGTACATGCTTTTAGATTTATTATGTCATAAATATCACAGTTTTTCCAAAATGTTGGTAATTCCTAGATAGGTTTTTAAATAAGTTACAAAAAGTCAAAAGACGTATAGGGAAATAAATTGTTATTTTTGTTGCTTTTCTGTTCGCAAAATCGAAGTCTATTTCATCCCTCAGTTGCTGTTCTATAGACAGTATGGCAAGATTTCTTAACGCCAAAAAAGTGCCGTCCGGGGCAGATTACTCCCCCCCCCCTCCCCAGCTACGCTTCTGTAACTTAATGGTCCGTAATATTGTTTTATGCATTTTACTGGTCCTTGGGCTTAGAAAGGTTGAGAAATGCTGCTCTAAACAGATTCATTCATCTTTCTCTCACTCCCAGTATCTCTCTCTCTCCTTTCTCTTCCAATTTTTCTCCTTCCTCTGATCTCTCAATCTCTTGCTTCCACACATTCTCGACTTTCTCTAATTTCCTCTCCCATTCTCTTGAATTCCTCTCTCCTGTGGTCTCATGTCCTTCTCTCACACCTACTCTTGTTCTTCTCACACTAGCCGATCTCTCCAGCCTCCTAATCTCTATTCACTCTCCTCAACTCACTCTTTAGTAAGAAAGGAGATGCCTTCCATCCCTTTTCTCAGATGTTCTCTCATGCTTTCAACTGATTCTCACATACACACACAGTCATGTCCATCAAATGAACCATCTCCCTCGGCCACACTGCCCAAGGCCAAATCTATATGTACATCTTTCACATATTCTTCACCTTGACATTTATCTGATTCCAAAGCACTATCTCTGCTGCTGCTGAATTCCAAGGTTGAAATACCTATTGTCTCCAGCATTTCCTACAAACAGATTCATTCATCCTTCTCTCACTGGCATCCCTGACTCTTTCTACTTCCAGTATCTCTCTCCCAATTTTTCTCCTTCCTCTGATCTTTCTATCCCTTGGTATACAATTTTTATTTTACACCATGGGATGTGTACATGCCATGGTATAAAATAATGGTAAAGTAAAAGTATGCTTGCTATGCATAGCATGCTACGGAATCGTCAACTATGCTATGAATAATGTAGTTTTTAAATGGTGGGGTTGGGTAACAATGTGTTAGAACTGACATTCATCATGTATCGATCATATTCAATTTGAATACGATCGATACATTGGATATAATACAGCGACAATATTATCCTAATAGAAGACCACACAACCATCAATTTCTATAGTGCAAACTTAAAAACCAGTACTGGTCATGAGATAAACAATAAATACTTATCTGCTGATTCTTATCTTTTTTAACAGCTTACATCAACCAGCTGCATATCTGCATTCTAGTGCTGCCTATTTGTGATGTGGCTTATGAATTAGGATGTAGTTTATAAATCAGACTGTTATAAAGAAAAACACTAAACTACTTATCTCTGCTTGTCATTATGTTCTACAACATCCAGGTGATGATCCTTTGAGCTGTTTAGCCTACTTTGCAGTATTGCCTCTGAACTTCAAATCTCTCTCTCTCTCTCTACCATCACTTTCAAATCCCTTGCTTCATCACTTTCATGTAGTCCTACTTGGGTAGTTTTTAGTACGTTAATCTTATTACAAATAATGAACTTGTAATAAGTTTATACCCTTGTTTCATACTTTTGGTTCACTCTATTTAAATCATCCTATAATCTCTTCATGATATTTATTAATTATAGCACTCCCCAGTTAGCATCATCCGGAAAATCTGGATATTTCTCCTCAAATCATTCCATATATTCTCCCTTCTTGAGTTTTTGAAGGATGATTATCTTAGGCAGTATGTAATAGAGGATACATGAGGATCAAGAGTCTTGGATTTAATTATCTCATCAGAGGATTGTTATTGCAATTAAAGGTCAAATCTTCCTCCAGTTGGTGAAAGTGGCCATGCAGTTATATCTTAGGTGGTGGTCAGCCATATCAGGATCTTTATGAGAAAGGGATATATATGGAACAAGATGAGTTCCACTCATCTTGTGCCTCTACAAGATGAGTGGAAATAATCAGTCGCATGAGAGTACAAAGAGCAAGCATTGCACTCTCTAGCCCAAAGAAATCCTAGGGATTTTTTTTGATATGTGGTTATTAAAAGGAAGGAAGGATGATGTTGGTCAATGATAATGGTAGAATGATAACCCCTGAGGATATAGTAGAGATAGTAATTCATTAAATTATTCCATCCTTGTGAATGTAGCATTGCAGAATTTGAAAGCAGTGAGAATGGGGGAGGAACCATTGATAGTGAGTGAGCAGGAGGGATTGAGTAAACTTGAAGTCATCGGTGCTGTAGGACTTGATGGTATATCACCATGTGTCTTAATGGAATGTTCCAGTGAGTTAAACACTTTTAACATGAATCTCAGATTGGTCCAAATTCCAAAGTAGTGGAAAGAGGGCAAAATTGTTCTTTAGAAACGGGATGATAAAACTGAGGCTTAAAATTAGAGGCAAACTGCTTGTCTGGATTTCTAGTCAAAGTGCTAGAGAGGCTAGTGAAGACTATGATTTAGAAGTCAGTTGACTGCTGAAGAATTTGCTTTGAGACCACATAGGTTTGCTAAAGGCAGATCTTGTTTTAATAATCTGCTTACTTTTATAACAAGGTGACAAATGCATTGGACTGGTAGGGAGGTTTGCATGCACAGTAGTATATTTAGATTTTGCAAATGCCTTTGATAGATTGCCACAAGGCAAGCTGGTAATTAAATTGGAACAGATGGGGTTGGATAGTAGATTAGTGCATCGGATTGGATTGGAGATTGGTTGTCTGATAGGAATCAGCAAGTTCTGTATGAGGGCAGTATCTCAGATAAAATCACTAGTAGTCTGTTTTGTGGCTGTTGTTGTTTAATTTGTACATAAATGATATTGGGAAGGACTTGAATGGTGATATATAAGAGCTATTAGGGGTAGAACAGATGTTGTATCCTTGCAAGAGGACTTGAATAGACTAGGTGAATGTATGAGTGAGTGGGTCCGCTGCCAGTTCAGTGTAACAATTTGGGAAACAAAAATAGGATGCAGAGTATCGCTATCAGATTGATAGTGATATCTTAGAGATGGTGAAAAAGATGAAAGATCTCAGAAGTGATGGCAGATAGGGATCTGAAATTTTGGGGACATTTTTCTGAAGGCAGCACAGTGGATTATGGCAATGATACAGAGAAAACTGACATGTAGAAGTAAGGCAGTTAAGATTCCACTGTATAAGGCTTTGATCACACTGCACATGGATTACCATGCACAGATTTTTTCACCTAGGTTTCAAAAGGGATAAAAGATAAGATGTCGAAGAAGATTTCAGAGAAGGACTAAAATGGTTTCCGGTCTCTGGAATGTTGAGTATGAGGACTGATTGATTGAGGGAAGGCAAATTTCAGAGCCGTGGGTAAAAGGAAGAGGGGGGGGGAGGACCTGATCAAGACATATAAGTTGGTGGGAGGGGAGGGGTGTAATTGCCAGATTAATGTAGATGAGATTTTTCATAGAATGACTGAGGCAGGGAAAGAGGACCATTCCTGGAAGCTGTATAAGGAGGATGATGTAAGTAGTACATTTTTTTGCATGGAGAGTGGAGAATGATTGGAATGCATTGGTTGAAGGCGTGGTGAGTGCAGATACAGTGAATATATTTAAGTCACACTGTGATGAGTTGTGTGAGAGAGATAGACCTCTCACAATGAGTCTGATTTCATGGAGGTCCGATGAAAGTAATAATAATATTGTCACCATACAAGAGAGAGAGAATCCATGTATCATTGGTATACATGTGTTCAAGTTTGTGATTAATAAAGTTACTAAAAGAATTTATTTTGATCACAATTTAATAAGCAGGAACCTTTAACAAAAAGGAAAAATATACTTACATCTAAGTGTGAAATACAACTGAGAATATTTGTTAACTCACATAGGAAAATTTGTTGTAATATGATGAAAATAAGATAATTTACTTACAGAATATTGGTCATAAGAATTTTGCATGTAAAGGATCGTTGCTAAACAGTTGAAACATGGGATTATAAGTTTATGTCAATTCTTAGAAAATTTTAGTAAGCTGATAAAGTTCAATAAGTATGACTCATAGGGTTAGCAAGAAACAAGGTAAGGTCAAAGTTCCCAATTTTGGACATTGCCAGGAGTCAGTTGCATGCACACGACCCGCAGGAATTTTGGCAGAAAAATGCCACCCTAACTGGTTACAGAAAGCATATCCAGACATGGAGGGGGGGGGGGAGATTAATTGCAGAAGGTGCAGGTAGGGTCATGGTATAAATGGGTTAGGAACCCCCCCCCACACACACACACACAGGCTCTCTCTTGGTTCTTTGTATGGGTTGTCTTATGTGGTTTTCTTGAGTGATGGTCAGGAGTTCTCTCCTTCCGCCACGACAAAGAACAATGTAAGTGGGATTTCTGTCCCAATTCCCTATTATAGAAAGGAGGGACACCGTACAGCTGAGAAGAAAGGTAACTACTGCATGTTATATCAACCGTGTTCTTGACAAAGAAGGAAAATCTGTGGAGAAGTGGGTGTCCACATAGTGAATCTCATGACTACAAAATCGCAGATCCATTGTGTTTCCTTGGAAGTAGCTTGATATGCTGAAGATGTGAAGGCCCATCTTGATCTGAGAAATCTCAAATATGGTCCACTACAGAAGAATTCGTCCTCAGAAATTATAGACGAGCAAGAACAGAGACTAGCATAAAAGATCCTTATCAAACGGTATCGTAAAAGCTTATATTATTTGAAATCTTAATGTAGCTATGATTGTAGTTCAGTTACTGATCAATTGAAAGACTTGAACGAGAGTTGAACTAGGACTTTAGTGCATTTAAGAATAGAAAGAGAGTAAACTTGTCAGTGTTGATAGATAAATAATCATGTGTCTAGAAACTTATGCATGTCATCTATATTTTGTCTGAGAGCTGTTTGAAGAATTGAATGTGGTTACTATTGTAGCAATAGGATTGTTTAACCCATATTACTCTCTTGAGTTAACGTGTGTAAACTAATTGTGTTTAATTAAGGTATTGTATCATAATATTGTGCTCAGACAGATGAGAAGTTTTAGTCAATTGTTAACATTTGAGAGGATATCCTTTTATCATATGTGTGGAGTCTTTTGTGGCAGCATACTCGCCCTTCCCACATAGGATTTTATAACCTATCATTTGTATTTTGTTAGTATTGCTTCAGCTTAGCATTGAATTTAGTTTTAACGAATTTTAATGTATTGTATTATGCTTATGTGTATAATAAACTTTTGCTCATTGAAAACTCAGTTGTCTGAAATTGCCATTCAATGCACCACTCGTAATAATGTAACAATCTAGCCGGGGGGGGGAAGAAAAATTAAGCTGCAAGTTCAAGGTCACGACTGCATAATTGTTTCACACTGAAACATATTTAAGAAATTGCTTCTTGTTTTGATTCTTTTCATAAACTAAATGTTCTAAATGGCGCAGCTAAAAAATATAAATGTTTTAGGACACTAAGGGGAGCAAGAACTTAGATATCTTGTATTTGGGTGATATCACGTATAGTAAGAAATTTGTTACAAACAAGAAAAAATTAAACTTGTAAGAGTAATTAACAATTATAGGATGGTAAAAGGGAGACGCAACACGCGCGTGCGTGTACCGAGACAGAATACAAACTTGGGAATGTATTTTGAGAATGAAATCTTTCAAGAAATAAACATGGAATTGTTTAGAAGAGGGCTGCTTCAGTAACGTGATTACATTTTATTATAGGGTGACCACTGTAGTGGACAGAGAGATGCTTATACAGCAAGTTTTCTAGATTTTGCTCAAGTGTTTGATAGAGTACTACATGACAAACTGCTATTGAAATTGTGCAAGATGGATGGTTGGCTGATAAGCCAGTGAATTGTGTATGGGGATGCAATGTCCTGAAAAAGAAAAGTGACAAGTGGGATACTTTAGGATTTTGTGCTAGGACCATTGTTTAATTTTTATATATCTTAGTGGTATAATTTGTGGTTTGAAAGGAGATATTCAGTTATTACTTTGGGTTTAAAAATGGGGATATCATATCACTGATGCTAAGTGTAAAGTCATGCACTTTGGCCAGAAAAACAGAACAAGGTTTATGATATTGAAGCTCTGCTCTGGAGGTGGAAGAGGCAAAGAATCTGGAGATTTTGGTCGATAGGGAGTTGAAGTTCAGTGGCTATGTTGTAAAGGTTACCCAAAAAGTTGATATAATTCAAAAAACTTTCCACTGTATTAGGCACTAATCAGGCCATATTTGGATTTATTAAACAGATCTGTTCACCTGATTAGAAAGAAACATTAGAGAGAGAGATCATCTAGAGGTGAGCAACTAAAATTGTCTCAGGACTCTGGAATATTAAGTGTGAGGACAGATTAAGGAAATGTCTTGCAGAGCTTGGTAAATAATAGAAAAAGGAGTGATATGACCGTGACATATTAATTGATAAGAAGAACCTGTACAAAAGTCATTTGAGTAAGGAAGTGAAAAAGAGTTTTTTTTTTTTTTTGCACAGGAAATGGTGAATAAATGGAATGCATTGTCACAATGCTGTACCTTTTCTATGGAAAGTGTGATAGATTTTTGTTATTATTATTATTATTACAACCTCCCACACATATGAAAGATCACAGGACCTATAACACTACAGTGTGATGTGTGGATAAGTGATTAAGGGGAAAGAGATAGCCTATTGACATTTTTCTTAAAGAGCTGGAGGTTGTACTCAGTGGGAAAAAAACAGTATGGGGAGATTGTTCCAAATAATAGAGGTGAATGGAATGAAGGAAGATGATGAGAAGTTGGTTTGGTATGTATGGTATTGGACACTGTATGAATGTTGGCTAGTGGCTACTCTAGTTTTACATAGAAGAAAGTGGAAGAATGGCAGTGACCAATTCGTAGGAGCAGTGTTCATGAAAGTACTCATAGAAAAGGCATAGTGCAGAAACAGAGGACCCATGGGAAAGTGATTGAAAGGAGTCTGTGAGGACAGGGTTATCTATTAAGCAAATTTCCCACTTCTGAATATTATCAGGAGGTCTTGGGTGCACTACCCCAAATGCGGGAACAACAATATTCTGGAATGAAGAGTACTGTCATCAGCAAAGCTGTGAATAGAATTTGAAGTCACCCTGGGGGGGGGGGGGGGGGCTTCACATTTATAGAGAAATTTAATGAGAGAAAGTGTCCTCCATGGTATTCAAACAACAAGTGAGGAAACTGCAATTGAATCACAAGTGCAGGACAGAGATCATAAAATGGTAGCTTGTTAAGGATGCCCTGATGTCATATATGATCGAATGCCTTTGAAACCAAGAGCAGTAACATGGGTTTCTCCAAATCTTTCCATGGCTAGTGTCCAAAGGTGGGTGAGATTAACTAGGAGGTTAGCTGTAGAATTGCTGATTGCTAATGAACTGCTGAGTCTCCAGGTAGCGAAGAAGGTGATTGTTGATAATTTTCTCCATCACTTTTGAATGTACTAAGTTGAGAGCAATGGGATGATGGCTGACTTTGTCTCCCTCTTTTGGGTACAGACTGGATGTAGGCTTGTAGATGATTTGCTTGTTGGGTAGATGCCAGTAGAATACGATAGCTTATATAGGCAATACAGGATGGATGTTAATCCTGGAGCACAACTAGAGGAATGTTATCAGGACCAGGACCTTATTAGTATGGGATTAATCAAGGTATTCCTGACGATGTCCTTCTGGAGAAAGTTCAGTGGAGGCATGCAGTAGGCACTTTGTAGTATGGGAGATGATTGCCTTCGTCGTGCAAGCAAGACTCGGAATCAAAAACTGATTCCAAGAGGTCTGTGTTTTCTTTGAGTAAGGTTACCATGGTGCCATCAAGTTGCAAGGAAAGTGAGAACAGGGATGGCTAGAAGTTACACTGAACAGTCTTAGCATGGGACCGAAAGGCCTAACATTTCATTCTTTTGAAATCTGCTTTGGAATATAATGGTGTATGAGTGTTTAGCCCCTGTGGTGAGTCTTCTGACTCCATAGAGGCCTGGAAAATAATAATAATATTTTGTTCTTTGACTTAATGATCTTTCATTGTTAAAAAAATGAATATGATTGTCCGTGAAAGAGTATTATATAATATTTGATTATTTAATCAATTTTTACCTTAAGACACATTAAAGAACATCTTGACGGTGTGGTAGATCAGCCTGATTTGTCGAAGATGTCCGAGGAAGAATTGCAGTTTCATTATTTTAAACTGCATGATAGCGATAACAATAACAAATTAGATGGCTGTGAATTGATCAAGTCTCTCATTCATTGGCACAGTAAGTGAAAGTTTACTTCAAATAATATCAAGATAATTAAAACTACTAATGTATTTTGCTTTATAATTATAGCAAAATACTTCAGAATATAATTGATAATTATATTATTATATATTTTACCTTATAATTGGTATACAGAGAAATTTGGTTTTAATGCATTTCTTAATATTATACATAAACTCATGATAAAATATACATAAATAAAAACAAAATTCTATAAGTATTTTTGTTTTACTTACGTATATTTTGTCATATAAAAGTGATAGTCATTCCTTATTCTTTAACATCATTTTGACAATGGACAAATTATTGGCTAACAAACATGGAAGAATTCTAACACTGCAAGGTACCAATATTATTATACTGCTGTGCAGAATGCTTTACACTGCATAATGGAAAATTTTGAATATTGACATTTCTTTCATTTTATCCACTCTCCCTCCCTCCCTCCCCCTCTCTGAAAATTTGATCTGCTGAGGATATTTTAACTCAGATTTGAATAAAATACAGTGGAACCTTGGTTGTCGAATGCCTCTGTTCTCGAACAATTCGAGAACATATTTTCCGAACAAAAAACGCCCCAGTTCCCGAACAGGCAAACAGCAACCATGTGCTCCGCATGCTGAGCTGTAAGGCGGGAAAGCGTCAGTTCCGTGGCAGCCTTCATTCAATGCAGACACCTGCTCGAATTTGCAGTGAGTTTTCTTGATTTTCTTTGTGTTTTTTTTTTTTTTCATAAATTATTATTAATTAAGCCACCATGGGGCCGCAGAAGAATAGTGATAGCAGCAAAATGAAAAGAAAAGTTTTTAGAATCATGATAGAAATAAAAAAAGAAATCATATCCAAACATGAAAATGGCGTTCGTGTCACGAATCTTGCTATGCAATTCGGTATGGTGAAATCAACGATATGTACAATACTCAAAAATAAAGAGACGATCAAGAGAGCTGATGTTGCAAGAGGATTTAAAGTTCTTACTAAACAAAGATCGCAGACGATTGAAGAAGTGGAAAAATTGTTGCTGATTTGGATAAATGAGAAACAGTTAGCTGGTGATAATGTTTCTGAGGCTATAATTTGTGAAAAAGCGAGGCGATTACATGATGACCTGTTAAAGAAAAATCCTGGTACGGGTGCTGATACTGATGTGTTCAAAGCTAGTAGAGGGTGGTTCGAGAAATTTAAGAGGAGAAGCAGCATACATAGTGTGGTTAGGCATGGGGAGGCTGCGAGTTCAAACCGAGAAGCTGCTGAGAAATATGTGCAAGAATTTGGTGACTATGTAAAGGCTGAGGGTTTTCTTACCCAACAAGTGTTCAACTGTGATGAAACTGGCCTATTTTGGAAAAAATTGCCAAAGAGGAACTACATCACTCAGGAGGAAAAAGCATTGCTAGGACACAAGCCAATGAAGGACGGGCTGACTCTTTTGGTATGTGGAAACGCAAGTGGGGATTTCAAGGTCAAGCCATTGCTTGTGTACCACTCTGAGAATCCGAGGGTGTTTAAGAAAAAGAACGTGTTGAAAAGTAAATTGCCTGTTATGTGGAGGGCTAATAGTAGGGCTTGGGTAACCAGGCAATTGTTTATTGAGTGGATCCATGAAGTCTTTGCCTCAAGTGTGAGAAAATACCTTCAAGAAAAAAAATTGCCAATTAGATGCCTTCTTGTGATGGACAATGCTCCTGCTCACCCTCCAGGCTTGGAGGACGAGTTAGTGGAGGAGTCTGATTTTATCCCAGTGAAGTACCTGCCGCCCCAAACACAACTTCTCTAATTCAGTCCATGGACCAGCAGGTCATTTAGAACTTTAAGAAACTCTACACCAAAGCACTGTTTCAAAGGTGTTTTGAAGTGATCTCTGACACAGAATTAACACTCGGAGAATTCTGGAAAAATCACTTCGAAATCCTCCATTGCTTAAGTATCCTTGACAAAGCCTGGGTGCAAGTGACTTACAGGACAATGAACTTGGCCTAGATGAAATTGTGGCCAGACTGTGTAGCAGACAGAGACATTGAGGCTGAGCATGTTGCTCTTGTCGATGATATTGTGTCTCTGGGCAAAAACATGGGCTTGGAAGTTGACAATGCTGATGTGGAGGATCACAGGAATGAACTCACCACAGAAGAACTGGAACACCTTCAGAAGGAGCAGCAAAAGACAGAGGTGGAGGAAATGTCTTCAGACACAGAGGAAGGGATTGAGGATGTTCCTAGTTCTTTGATCAAAGAAATGTGTGCAAAATGGGGTGAGGTGCAAAGTTTTGTGGCAATCACCCTCGCAAAGCTGTAGCAAACCGCATCATAAACCATTTCAATGACAGTGCCATGTCTCACTTCAGAAACATTTTAAAACGCAGGCGAAAACAAATGTCATTGGACAGGTTTTTCGTGAGACAGAGACCCAGTGTGTGTCTCAAGCAGAGTCGAGTGGTGCCAAGAGACAGAAAAGAGAAAGAGAAAAAACCCCAGGACAGTAACCTAATGTTTTTATGGAAGGGGACTCTCCTTACTCACCTCCTTCCATTTACGCCATCAACTCTCCTCCGTATGTATAGTTAAAGTGAAGTTAAATTTTCTTTTTTATTTTATCTATTTATTGTCTTTATTCTTTTTATGTAAGATTTTATGCATTTTCATTATGTTTGTATACGATCTTATGCATGAGGTACTGTTGTAAAGGTTTAAATAAACAATCATCTGGAGTTCGGGAACAGATTAATCCATTTTACATTGTCTTATGGGAAAATGGATTCACTTTTCGAACAATTCGCTTTCCTAATAGCCTTCGGGAACGAATTAAGTTCGACAACCGAGGTGTTCCACTGTATACAATAATCATTTAATTAAATTTTTAAAAATCACTCGGGATCGGTGATTTACTTTCTCTTTACATTATTCACAGTGCTAGACAAATATAAAATATCATTTTTTGAAAAATGGATGGTATGCAATAGAGGCAGCCAGTAGAATTTATTTATTTATCTATCTACTGGGGGGGCTATGCCCCCCCTGGTGCCTACAGTGCCCAACCCCCCCATGTTCCGGACTGGTAGGCCAGTTCTCCTTGAATTCTGATGACTCGAATTTTGAAGACTCAACACTCAGAGTAGCCCCAGAGTTTCAAAACATTTCAAAAAACATGACATAAAAAGGCTTATCATTTTATATATACAGGATAGATTTATTTTTTGGTTTTAAATTGAAATTTGAAGTTATGAAATAAAATTCTTCTCTATTTCTGTATTACATAATCAACTTGAAATCATCTTTTTATTTTAATTATCTTTTCCTATGAGGCGGTAATTTTATGTTTTGCAATGATATTAATGAAATTATTGGAGAGAAAAATGATAACGAATAGTGGCATTTGTTTATTTATAGATGAATGAAAGCTTAGTTTGAAGGCTGTCTTCTACACACTAAAATGAAATTTCCCTCTTTTTTTAGTAGCATATGCCACTTCCATGAATCCTATGAGAATATATAGCTTTGCTCCTTAAATGCTTTAACCATGATGAACACAGGTGAAACATTGTACTGATCTCCAGAGCGATAACACTTCTCTAGGCATGCTGCTAGACTTTATGCTTTTTTTATTTTTAATATCCAAATTAGATATTCAAACTGAAGATTGCCATCATGAAGTTATAAAATTGCTAATTTCACAAAGATTAGTGCCAAGTTAAAAAACAACAACATTTTTTATACCCTTTCCTTTCTGAGTTCAAAAGTGTTCTCTTGCTACTTTTCTGCATTAAACTTTATCAGAAAAAAAAAAATATATATATTTATATATATATATATATATATTTTTTTTTTTTTTTTTTTTTGTACTGCAAGTACTATCATTACAGCTTTAAATAAGAATAGTGATTTATGGCATATAAAAGTTGCTTTAACTGCTCATAAATTCATACAGCATTAAAAACGGTTCTTTGATATCTTTAACAATAACGGGAAAAAACAAAAGCAGAATGAACACTTTGAAAGCTGTTATTATTGCCTGTTTTTTAGAGTCTTTTTAAAGGTAACAATAGCAGAAATATTGTAGAAGACAATGTAATAGATATACAGAGCAGTGAGACGGAACACATTATAATAGATCTACCTTTTGCATTCACATTTGGGTTGCTTTCTACCTAACACGGATGCTCTCATTGGCAAAAAAATCTTATCAGAATGCTTCTTGTAACTTTGATTAGGGCTGAATGATATATGCACGTAAACACAAGAAAGATATTTAATTAACCAAATATTTTCAGTCTGGAAATAGCAGACCACTGAGGATGGTCTGCTATTTCCTTTTCCCATTACCTTTATCCAACTCAGTTGTTACTGTAGTATAAAACATGAGCAAGTTACTGAGGCATGACCTACCCTTCACCAAACCATGTCCCCCCCCCCCTTCCCATCCCATACAGTATTCCAATTCCATCTATCCATTACTGTATTTTGCTCTTGACCAGCTTCTCCAGTACTTAGACAATGAGTCCTGATATGCTGATCAGTTGGTAATTTGCTACATTTGTTTTGGAGCCTTCTTTATGAAATGAAACTATTTTCCCCTCTTTCCACCCCTTGGGATGTCCACAACTGCATCTGACTCCCTTTTTTTCCATTCCCACTAATCAAGATGGATGAAGTCAACAGAGGTATTTGCCTTATCTCCCAGCCATTTCTGACAATCCTCTACTTTCCCAACACTGGGTGTTAAGTAGCTTTCCTTTCAGGTACACTTTTGAGGTGACCCATCCTCTTAATAACTCAAATCATCTCATTCAAGTTTCATTTGTAGTGGAAACTCTCAACTCTTTGCTGTTCACAACTTCATGTACTTTGGCACTACAACAGTGCTAAGTGGGAATATTTCCAAGATTTTTACTATGCTTTCCATGGTTAGACTATTGTTCTCCACATCCAAATACATGCTGTGATCTTGCTATAGATGATATTCATGGTAGAAAGAAGATGGCCTTCATTCCCCACGGTGTTCAAATTTCTCATCTAAGCCATAGTTTTCTAAAAAAAAAATGTGTTGGGCTCAGCCAAGAAAAGAAAACATTGTAAGTGGCTTGAGACTAAACCTCCAGTTTCATTAAAAGGACTAAGTCTGACTTTGAAAGGGTTAAATGTAAAACTCCCCACTTGTGCCACTGGTAGTTGTGACTTCTGGTCCTTTGCAAAAGCTGTTGAGCACAACTTTTGTCCATCTTTGCTTTCACCTCTTTCTCATTCCAATGGTAATCTTGCAAAATCACCCAAAGATAAAGCTGACCTTTTGGCATCATTCTTCTCATCCAATTCCTACGTTGATGACAAAGGCTAATCCCCTTTATTTGGAACATTGCATCACATGTCTTCCTGTATCATTGCATCCTATATCCTTCCACTAGAAAGACATCAGAAGAATCTTGAACTAACTACCTGAAAACCAAAAAAGACTTTTCATTCCTGATGGATTTCTTTATCATCTCTACACTATATTATACTCAGCTGCATCCACCCTACAGCATGGAATCAAGTCCACATACAGCCAGTTCCAAAAAGTGATATGTCCAATGTAATGGAGAGGGTCATCTACAGTGAGCTTCTTTGACATCTGGAGAACTGTCAACAACTCATGGATTTTTTTAATCAAGATCTACAGCAGATCTCATGTGAAAAAAGTTTCCAAGCTGGCTCTGTTCCACTTAAATGAAAATTTCATATGCTTAGTTGGGTTAAATCTTGCATGATCTCTTCATTCAGAGAGTGATCATATGGACTGCTTTGGTTATCAACAAGTCGTGTTATTGTATCACCAGATTTGTTGCACTCAAACTCAAGGTCCTCTCTATCACACACTGCTTTAGGTAATTATCTGCCAGTAGCTACATAAGGTCTGTTTCCTTTCCTCTCCTCCCCTCCACCTGATGGTCTTTTCCTCTTTCCCATAGTTAAATCTCCAATAATAATTACTCATCTTATAATCAGTGAGCTGATTTTGCTGATTCATGTACTGCTTCCTTTACACCATATCGGCCCTAACAGCAAGCAGTTATTATTTCCTGTTGGCTTCTGTCTCACACTAGGTAGTTCAAATACATTGCCTTCCATTACTTCTCTCTTTCCCTTCTATTGAATTTTTGCTCTTGTTGGTTGCAGTTCTTCTGTTGTCATCAGCAGTACTACTCTCTCATCCTCTTCTGTCTGTTCTCATTAAAAATATAATATTCCTTATAGTATCCCTTCATATTTTAATAATTGCTCCATTCCAGCTTCAGACCTGAGACTTTCATCATTCCTTGATCATTCTGGTAAACTCACTCTCATGCTTGCTTCCCACTGACCTAATTTCTTTGAGTCTTCACCTGTTCTCTCTCTGGACAAGAATTTTTCCATGCACCTATGTCTAAATCCATGCATATTCAAGTTCAGTCATATATATGTAATTTCATCTTTCAAATTCATCCCATATATTTATAAACAGCACACCGTTCCTGCTACAACTACTGCATTGATTGTATTATTTACAATCATACCCCTTCTTCTCAGTTCACTATTGTACTGTAGCCAGTATAACAGTGAACTTGGAAAATTAGGTCATATTTCTTCACTCTCTCACTCTTCCTTTTTGCTTCTTTCTTTCAGTTCATTGCATACATCTTTTTTGTATCATCTTCCATTCTGTAATCACCTTTCAAATTATTCATACCTTCCATAATTATGAACTCTCTCCCTTTTCTTCCTCGATTATTTCTTTATCTTTTTTTCAGATTGCTCTTCCATCATTTTTCCACTCTCTGTCACTTATACTGAACTCCACTATCTTGCTTTTGGCACACAATTCTCAACTCAAGCACTCTTTTGGAACATTCTTGACACATACCTTTTCATCATTTTCCCTTTCCATCTAAATCTCTTAAATTTTCTGACACATTGTGCACATACCATATCTCACAAATTTAAAGAACTTTCACAATTTACAAATGTAACAAAAAATATATAGAATTTTAT
This sequence comes from Typopeltis vanoorti, assembly GCF_054136105.1. NCBI lineage: Eukaryota > Metazoa > Arthropoda > Arachnida > Uropygi > Thelyphonidae > Typopeltis > Typopeltis vanoorti. Next base: position 48,999,738 of record NC_143565.1, read on the forward strand.
TCAAAAACTCCAATATATTTCATCCAACGTCATAGATATCATCAGGAAGGCAAACCATTAACTATATTCAAAACATGAATGATAATAATGAGTCATAAATCATGCGTATACTAGCTCATGTCCCAGTCACAGCTGAAGTATAGATATTATACTATTAGAGTTCAAAGGAACAGTTGTAAAAAGTTGTGTAGATAAAAAAAAATTTTAAATAATTATTAATTTAAAAACAACCACTTATGAACAATTAATAGTGATCACTTCCCAAAACCTAGAGATTAGCATGTCCGATCGGTTGAGGTTCGGATAATTTTGTAGAATTTCACATGTTTCAAGGAATGATCAAATTTGAATTTACTGGAATGGAGAAGTTTTGTCTGGTTCCAGAGAACTCTGTTTCTAGTGTCAACAGTGTGAGAAGCAAGATCAAACTTGACGGATTCAAAAATGTAACATAGTCTTGATGTTCTTCGATTGTATTCAAGGTAGAATGGCCAGTCTGTTCAAAATAGCAAAGATGGCATGATCAGGACACTTGATAGGCACCTGGTAAGAAAAAAGGTGGTAATGTATCCTTTGTAGATGATGTGAAGAAAGACAGTTTCCTAGCTGGTTTAAAGTCAGAAATTTTATTTTTGACTGCTCTAAACAAATTGCCATCTCAAAGTTGACACACGTGTTCATTCTAATATCCTGCATCAGAGAATACTTTGACTCTCCTGTTTTTGATCTGCTCTGGAATCTCTTTGCTTCATTCTATCAAATTAATTGCATCTCTCATTCCACCAACTATTCTGTACTTTCAATTTCCTTTCTTTAAACATTGATTTTCTCTAGTACCACTTTCCTAATAGTAAAGTCGTCTTCTTTGAAAAACTTAATATTCATGCAATGCATGTGGCTATTCTTTCCAACGACAATGATTCAGCACACAGAAATGTCAAGGTATTTGCTATCAATAATTATCTCAAAAATTGTTTGCATGCCATGCCTGCATTAGAATACCAGATAACTGTAGCCTGTCTCTAAACATACTTGAACTCCTCCTCACTGGTGCTCCTAAGTATACTGTGGATATTGTTTATCCACTTATCAGTTCGATCATCACCTAGTGTTAGAAGTTTTTCCAGTTGGTTATAGTATAAATTAAAGATGCCAAGAAATTATATTATTGGTTTAATCCTTATCCAAGTGTAAGCAAACAAAGTTTGCGTGAATTATTTTCAGGACTGGGCAACTTGTATAAGAAGCTAATGACTTCACATCACTTGCCTTAGTATCCCATAATGCAAAGCACGTATCCTTATGGACATGTAGAATGCTATGCATTATGGGAAAGGTCACTACCCAGACTGGTTTCAACCTTTATTGAGGTCTCATCAGTGGGAGCCAGACCCAGGGGTGCTACCAAAGTTGAAGTAATGCAGAAGTCATATTTCCATATACAATTAGCCAAAAGGTTTACAATCTGAGTAGCGACCCTTCCCATAATGCATAGCATTATACATGTCTGTAAGGATATGTGCTTTGCTTTATGAGATACTAAGGCAAGTGATGTGAAGTCATTAGCTTCTTTATATGAGTTGCCCAGTCCTGAAAATAGTTCAGGTGCAAACTTTATTTGCTTACACTTAGATAAGGATTAAACCAATAATATAATTTCTTGACATCTTTAATTTATAACCTAGTATTGATGTTTTCTTTTGCATAATACTTACACAGCCATGGTTAACAGCATGTTATCTGACATTATAAGAATACCAAGCGAGATATCTGCTATTTCTCTGCTTCATTCCCTGGTTGCATTACTGTTTCGAGTCATTTATTAGGGGAATGTATATATACATTCCCCTTGATTAGGGGAATGTATAAAATATTGTAATATGTTCTTCATATTACAATATTTATTTTTTAAAACTTCTTGTTCTATATGTTCCTGAATTTTTTATTATTATTATTTCGGGCGACTCCAGGGAGTCCTTAGACTCATCGAGGTAGGCCCTAAACATCATGTCCACACAACTATACGACATTCTCACAGTATCTATCATACCTTGCCTTGAACTCGCTCACCATCATAGCACCCACAACAGACTCTGGCAGCTTATTCCACTCATTTACCACTCTAAAAGTAAAGAACCCAGCTCTAACACCCCTGCTAACCACACTCTTGTCCAGCTTCCATAGGTGTCCCCTAGTTCTCTCACCACCAGTCCTGATCTCAAAAATATCCTCTGAATTAATCCTGTAGAATCCCTTTAGCAATTTGAATGTCTCAATCATATCTCCCCTTTTCTGCCTATCAACTAGTTTCTGCAACCTACAAATCTTCAACCTGTTCTTATATGGTTCATTCCATAGACCTACTATCATCTTAGTCGCTCGCCTCTGGATCCTCTCCACCTCCTCCCCATCAAGAAAGAACCGAGATGACCAAATCTGGGCACAGTAGTCGAGATGATGTCTTATCAAGGCTCGGTACAGAGGTACAATAACTTGCTTGTGTCTGCTCGTCAAGGTATTTTTCAACAACCAAGTGAGTTGATGAGCTGATTTAGCTACTTTTGCAATGTGCCCCCTAAACTTCATCTCCCTATCCACCAACACTCCCAAGTCCCTGGCCTCATCAATCTCCTGGAGTACAGTTCCACCAATGTGGTATACTGCTGCTAATCTTTTCACCCCAAAATGCATAACCTTACATTTTATCACATTAAATTGACATCTATTCTCCTTAGCCCAGAACTCCAATCTATCCAAGCCATCATGCAAGATTTTGACATCTTCTGCATTCGCTATCGCCCTACCCAACTTTGCATCATCAGTGAACAATTGAACTGTTCCACTTAGATCCTTCCCTATATCGTTAATGAACAGATTAAACAGCAGTGGTCCAAGAACAGAACCCTGTGGTACACCACTAGTCACAGGCCGCCTTTTGGACTCTACTCCTGAATAAACTACTTTGATATCTCTCCATCAACCATCCACCTCACCAACCCTATATCCATTCCCATATGTTGTAGTTTACAGATTAGAATTCCATGTGGTATCCTGTCAAACGCCTTTGCTAGGTCCAGCAGTATCACTGTAAACCCATTACCCTTATCCAGTTCAGCCGTCACCTTGTTATAAAACTTGAGCAAGTTACTGAGGCATGATCCACCCTTCACAAAACCATGCTGTCCCCTGTACAATATCTCATTTTCATCAATCCATCAAACCTGTATTTTTCCCTTGACTACTTTCTCCAAGACCTTGACAACGACTCCTGATATGCTGATAGGTCGGTAATTTGCAACCGTAGTCTTGGATCCTCCTTTATGCAGTGAAACTATTTTTCCCTCTTTCCACACCTTCGGGACTAAACCAGACCCGAGACTCAGATTAAACAACATGGTCAAGGGCACTGATAATTCTTTAGCCCGCTTCACGCAAGACCCGTGCCGGTATACCATCCAATCCCACAGATGTATTCACATTAAGGTTCTGTAATAGACTATTCACCTCCACTTCATTCATCACAATTCCCATATAAACTAATGGTTCCTTCATTTCTTCAGTGTCACCACCTGGATGATATACTTTTGCAAAGTGCTCGCTCAGTAACTCCACTATATTGACTGATTCAGTGACCTCCTTACCATTGTCATTCCTTAAAATCATTTTGCCGTGTACAGTTTTATTCTTGCTTGCAGCATATTGAAAGAACTGTTTGGGATTCTCTTTTGCTTACATAGCTAGTTTCCTTTCATAATCTGCTTTCGCTTTTTTTACCACACTCGTTACCCTTCTGGCCTGCACTTTATACCATTTGTGTGCCTGCAGGTCAACCCTTTCTTTAAATTCCCTCCACAGTTGTTTCTTTTTTTTTTGCAGCTCAAGCTTAATGGTGTTATTCATCCATTTAAACCCTACTTGTTTTACTATTCAGACCCTAGGTATACAATCAGCCATAACCTCCTGTAAATGCTCCTTGACCACTTCCCATGCTCTATCGATGTCCAGCCCTTGCAGTTGTACGTGCCATGTTACCGATCCAAGCAATCTCCTAAGCTTGTCATACTTGCCAGCATGGTAAGTCCACATATACCCTGTCTTGATCGAAAATTCCACACCTTTAGCCATCTCCCAGGTCAAGACCTTATGATCACTCTCACCAATAGATTGCAACATGGTCATATTCATTACAGTCAAATTCTGAGATGCTGTTACCAGGTCAAGCACGCTCACACCCCTAGTATTTTCAATTACATACTGTCTCAGATAGTTATCCCTTAATAATTGAATAAAATCCATTTCCTTCCTCGCATGTGTCCTCTCATCCTTCTAATCAATGTTACTATAGTTGAAATTCCCCATAATAATTACCCTCCTTCCACTCATTTCATCAATTTCTTTATGCATACTATCTCCACCATCTATTCCATCACCTGGTCTATAGCAGCATCCAACTGTATATTTTATTCTGCCAGTCTCAATCTCACACCAAATAGCCTCAGATGAGCTCCTTTCACTATACTGCGATACAACTTCAATTCTCCTTGGCTGCAGTTCATCAGCTATCATCAATAATACCCCTCCCCCATTATATTCTCTGTCCCTCCTAAACACACTATAACCTACACATTCTATCCCACTAACTATATCATCTTCCGTCAGCCATGTTTCACTAATGCCAATAACCTGTGGCCATGAAGAACCAATCAAGACCAAAAATTCTTCCTTCTTGTTCCTAATACTCCTGGCATTAGTATACATGAAATGCAGTCATCCCTTTGTCCCACCCCTATCTTGGTGCGTTATTCTAAATGTCCCATTCCCATTTTTTGTCCTTAGTGCTGGCTCGGGTACATTATATGCATTTTTACACTCAACTGTCTCACTGATGTCCGCATATCCACCCCCCCCTCCTTGGTAGTTTTAGTTTCCCTGGTCCTGCACATCCATTTTCACTTCATTCAGCAACACTTTTTCCAGTCTCCGCACACCAAGTCCATTCAAATGCAGGCCATCCACCTTGTATAAGTCCTTTCGCCCATCAAACTCATTCCACACCACACCGTCTGTTAACTTAGCAGTTATGTTGCTAGTAACTAGCATTACAAAACAGATACAGTCATGTGAAATAAGGCATATATAAATGATAAACTAAACCTAATTTTAATTTTGAGTGAATCTTGTGCCATTTTATTACCTGCTTTATTATGGCCTAGTCACCAATTGTCTCTATATGCAAAAACTGAAAGTAAAATGTTTAATGAAAGTAAAATGACAAAGATTCACACACACACACTATGTACATATATATTTGTGGTTTTGAATTTTATTTTCATCCCAAAACCAGTATAAATTCATATTTCATTTTGCACTGAATGATTAATTTTATGATTATCATTTACTGTGATTACCTTGAGTATGATATAAGAAAAGATCGGTTGAGGCAAGTAACTTTAATATAGGTAACATCCTGCACTTTATTATTGTCTTGTCTATTATTATTAACAGTTATTATTGAATTGTCTTATTTTATATCATTCCATTTGATATAAAATGAGGTAGTTTAATTTAAATACTACAACTTTGAGCTATCTGTGTGCAGATTTTCAATCCATTTCAGATAAGATCCAGTTTACAAAAGTGATTTTCTTTTTTAGTGGAAGAAAGTAGCCATTCAGATACCACTAGAACACAAGGACAAGGTGGTGGTGGTCATAAATTATTTTCAGACAATGAATTAGCAATTATGATTGATCCAATTTTGGACATGGATGACAGAAACAAAGATGGGTTCATTGATTATCCTGAGTTTGTAGCTGCACAGCAGTCAAGAGGATTTTAATACCTGCAACTAATATTTAAAACTCTTCCAAGAACTTAATTTTATGCTTCTCATTTACCATGATTATCTTGAGTATGGTATCAGAAAAGATGTCTTTATGTTGGAGGTTTAATGGATTTTTTACAACACTCAAAAAGAATTAAAATAGAATTTAATACTTCCTATATTTCGTCCTAGTCACTAGGACATCTACGGGGATTACAAAGACAATTAATGTAACATGCACACAAAAACTTACAATACTAAGCCCAACCACGTGGGTGACAATAAAGTCCTATCTAGGTGGAGCGCCCTCTAAGGGCAGTAGTAGGTGGCCTGGAATGTAAGGTGGGACCTCTGGTGATGACTGTTTCCCAAATCTTCGGAAGCTTAATGCAACCGTATTTGTTAAGATTTGGTTGGTTTCTGAGAGCTGCTGCTGCTTCTAAGAAAAGTCTCTCTTTCTTGAATTTGCTGTGGTGGAGCATGGTGGTTTTCTTCCATGATACTCTGTGGGTGGTGTCCAAAACATGGTCAGCCAAGCCTGAATGGCCATAGTTGTGTTTAACGATGTACGACTTGTGTTCCTCCAGGCGGATGGATGCTGATCTGCCTGTCTGTCCAAAGTACGCAAGCTTACAGGAACAGGGTACTTTGTAAACTCCAGGCAGAGAGAGAGAGGAGGGAGCTGATCTTTCGTAGAACGGATAAGGGTAGCCAGTTTGCAGTAGGGCTTATATGCTGTGTGTAGGTTATACTTTTTTAGTATCTTGGCTATTTTTTCCGAAGTGCCACGGATGTAGGGTATGGTGATGGCATTTTTAAATTCTTGTTGACGAGAGGGACGGGGAATGGGGGAGGAATTGATTATTTTTTTGATGCTGTGTTCGCTGTAGCCATTGGAGAGGAAAGTTCTGTGTATGTGGTTAAGCTCAGTAGTGAGGGCGGTTCCACTGGAACAAAGATTGTGGGCTCTCTTGGTAAGGGTTTTAATGATGCCATATTGTTGTGAGGGGTGGTGGTGGGAGAGTTTGTGAATGTATCTGCCTGTGTGTGTGGGTTTTCTGTATACAGTGAAGGCAAGTGTATCATTAGGCAGGCACGTGACTAAGGTGTCTAGGAAGGGTAAACAATTGTTCTTTTCCTTTTCCATAGTAAACTGGATTCTTGGATGTAGGCTATTAAGATGACCGAGGAAGGAGTCTAACGTGTCTGGGCCATGGGGCCAAATAGAGAACACATCATCTACATATCTTAGCCAGATAGAAGGTTTGAGTGGGGCTGAGTCTATGGCTCATTTTTCAAAATCTTCCATATAGAAATTGGCAATGGGGGGTGAGAGGGGGGAGCCCATGGCAGTTCCCTCTATCTGCTTGTAGATTTTGTTATTCCAAGCGAAATACCCAGAGTTGATGGCGAAGGAAAAGAGATCTAAGATGTCAGAGGGAAAAACGTTTTCTAAGAGAGATAAAGTGTCAGTTAAGGGAATATTGGTAAACAAGGAGGAGATATCAAAGCTTACTAATATGTCTGTATTATTCAAGGTTAAATTTTCTGTGAGGGCTTTAAAGTGGGTCGAATTTTTTATATAGGAAGCTGAATTTCCGGTGAGCCGTAATTTTGCCGTCGCCCCGAAAGAAGTGCCGGTGCTCGATGTAATGGATAACATCGAACAGGGGATCGGTCGCTTACCGTCGGAGGTAGCCAACAACATCAGACTCGACGTAGCCAACATCCTCGTTCACTCTTCGCCTCCATAAAGTAACTTATCTTATTCCCAACGCATGGCTCTCCAGAAACTACGCAAAGAAAAAAGTATCGTCATCACCAGAGCGGATAAAGGTAATGCCACAGTTGTCCTTAATACCAGCGAATACAATCGTAAAATGAACATTATCCTCCTCGATCGCGCTACTTACATCCCGCTAGAACACGACCCCACAAAAACGCAAATTAAGAAATTAAAAATCTTACTTAAAAAAGTAACCTCCTGGCCCCCCGACGGCACGAAAAAACTTAAACCTTTCCGCTCCCGTTCCCCCGAATATACGGTTTACCAAAAATCCACAAACTTAATTCCCCACTCAGGCCTATAGTAGATGCCACCAATGCACCTTGTTACAGACTGTCTAAACAGCTGGCCAACTCTCTGTCCCCCCTCACTGGAAATTCAGCTTCCTATATAAAAAATTCGACCCACTTTAAAGCCCTCACAGAAAATTTAACCTTGAATAATACAGACATATTAGTAAGCTTTGATATCTCCTCCTTGTTTACCAATATTCCCTTAACTGACACTTTATCTCTCTTAGAAAACGTTTTTCCCTCTGACATCTTAGATCTCTTTTCCTTCGCCATCAACTCTGGGTATTTCGCTTGGAATAACAAAATCTACAAGCAGATAGAGGGAACAGACTCCTTCCTCGGTCATCTCAATAGCCTACATCCAAGAATCCAGTTTACTATGGAAAAGGAAAAGAACAATCGTTTACCCTTCCTAGACACCTTAGTCACACGCCTGCCTAATGATACACTTGCCTTCACTGTATACAGAAAACCCACACACACACAGGCAGATACATTCACAAACTCTCCCACCACCACCCCTCACAACAATATGGCATCATTAAAACCCTTACCAAGAGAGCCCACAATCTTTGTTCCAGTGGAACCGCCCTCACTACTGAGCTTAACCACATACACAGAACTTTCCTCTCCAATGGCTACAGCGAACACAGCATCAAAAAAATAATCAATTCCTCCCCCATTCCCCATCCCTCTCGTCAACAAGAATTTAAAAATGCCATCACCATACCCTACATCCGTGGCACTTCGGAAAAAATAGCCAAGATACTAAAAAAGTATAACCTACACACAGCATATAAGCCCTACCGCAAACTGGCTACCCTTATCCGTTCTACGAAAGATCAGCTCCCTCCTCTCTCTCTGCCTGGAGTTTACAAAGTACCCTGTTCCTGTAAGCTTGCGTACTTTGGACAGACAGGCAGATCAGCATCCATCCGCCTGGAGGAACACAAGTCGTACATCGTTAAACACAACTATGGCCATTCAGGCTTGGCTGACCATGTTTTGGACACCACCCACAGAGTATCATGGAAGAAAACCACCATGCTCCACCACAGCAAATTCAAGAAAGAGAGACTTTTCTTAGAAGCAGCAGCAGCTCTCAGAAACCAACCAAATCTTAACAAATACAGTTGCATTAAGCTTCCGAAGATTTGGGAAACAGTCATCACCAGAGGTCCCACCTTACATTCCAGGCCACCTACTACTGCCCTTAGAGGGCGCTCCACCTAGATAGGACTTTATTGTCACCCACGTGGTTGGGCTTAGTATTGTAAGTTTTTGTGTGCATGTTACATTAATTGTCTTTGTAATCCCCGTAGATGTCCTAGTGACTAGGACGAAATATAGGAAGTATTAAATTCTATTTTAATTCTTTTTGAGTGTTGTAAAATATCCATTAAACCTCCAACATAATGTCCTCACAGCACTTAAGCCTCTACACAAGAAAAGATGTCTGTTGAGGTAAGTAACTTTAATATAGGGTAAATCCTGCACTTTGTTATTATTGAATTGCGTTAGTTTAGTTTATATCATCCAGTTTGATATAAAATAAACTTCTAATTTTAAATATCAACAGATTTATTGTGTAACGTTTTTAATAAAACTTTGGATATTATTCTTAAGGTTCAGTCACAAAATACTATTTTTAAACAACTAAAATAAAATTTAATATGCAACATAATGAAATATGCCTTTTTTTTTAATTTGTGGATTACTATTTATTTATTTATTTATTTATTTATTTTTTTTTTGTACTGATTAGAAAAAAATCCTCACCTTATATACAGCATATGCTAAAACAACAAACACTAAGGTATATTTGTGGGTGGGTGGGTGGGTGTGTGTGTGTGTTTAACTAAAGAATTTAGTGCACACACTAAATTGTTTTTCAGTTTATAAGTTGAGACTTGATTAGGGGAATGTATATAATTCAGATTCATTCTCATGTTCTTCATATTACATTATTTAATTTTTAAAACTTCTTGTTCTATTTGTTCCTGAATTTTATTCTGGCAAAAGTGAAAAAAAAAAAAATCTACAATGAACATGAAGAGGTTTAGCAGTTATGTTGCTAGTAACTAGCATTACAAAACAGATGCAGTCATGTGAAATAAGGCATATATAAGTGATAAAACAAACCTAGTTTTAGTTTTGAGTGAATTATTATGGCCTAGTCACCAAATATTGTCTCTATATGCAAAAACTGAAAGTAAAATGTTTAATGAAAGTAAAATGACAAAGATTCATACATATGTAAACATATGTATTTTTGGTTTTGAATTTTATTTTCATCCCAAAACCGATATAAATTCATATTTCATTTTGTCCAAAACTTAAAGTTAAGTAGAATTTGTCCATACTCATGTTATGATTGAAGTTTCTTTAGGCTTGTTGAGTATATATGAGAGAAGACCTAAACTCGGTTAGTGTACCCATGATATATCTTGGAAAATTTGTTCTAATATATTATCTGCTTTATGGGATAAATTTCCAGGTAAAGGTTCACCACTGTGTCCTTTTATCACCTTATATCCCACGATGAAACCCACTTTTTAATTGTGGAGAATGCACACGTTATCAGACTGTCTGCACTTGGGATAACTAGTCAGTAGACATACATAAATGCCATCAATTTTGTAGTTTCCAGTCGAGGTCTCATTCTGGAAAAACATTTTCTCCTCTCACATACACCAATATACCAAAAAATACATCAGGATTTTCCTTAGATTCTGTAAACAAATAATGGTCATAAAATACACAGGGTTAGTAATTTAGGGTTAAACCTTGAAAGTTATAGATATATATATATACAATGTAAAGAAGGTACATGCAGTTGATTGTAACGATGTAAAAATTAATATCTCTATCCCTTCTTTTCTCTTCTATCTAGTACATGATGCTCTCACTTTAATATTTGTACATACTATTAGAATATCTCATTTGTAAATATTTTTAAGAATTAATTGTAGATTTGTTTTATGAACAAAGAAAAATATTTTGTGAATTTTTAAGTATTCCACGAATAGTAAACTAAAAATTATGGGAGGAAAATATAAAAAAAATTAATATATTTATACTTCAATGTATAATGATTATATCACAATAAAAGACAATGTAAATGTGTTTGAGTACTTAATTTCATATTTTCTAGCTTTCTTTCAAAATACAATTTCTTTTCTATTCTTAAAAAACAAGCTTATCATACTTAAGGAAAATTCTGATACACACAGTTCACACTTTTAACCAGATTTATAATGTCTGGATTACATTTGTAGTTTAAGGACCGAAATGTTCTAGGGGTGGACATTTCAGTCTTTGAGCTACCTGTAGATATAATAAATTCATCCCCTAACCAGTGACAAAATGAAACTGTCATTTGTGCATAAAATTCTGTTATTTAATTTCAGTGAATTCTTTTTTGAAATCATGTTGTTTCAATCAACATCCTGTTTGATGTTGATTGAAACAAGATCTGCTCTCTTGTTAATGAATAAGCTTTATTAAGTGAATTGCTAGAAGTAACACAAGACAATAACCTTCCTTTAATCTTAAACTTCATCGATTTCTCAAGGATGTTCAGAATTCATTTTTGAAAATTATGGAGACAACTACCGTGTTTGAATAAAAACTTTAGTTTAATATCACTAAAATCTACATTTGACGTTTCGACCTTTATGGCAAGGTCATCTTCTGGAGCATACAACTATACACAAGAAACAAGCTATACTACAATCAAACTGGTTTGTTAAAGACTTTAACAAACCAGTTTGATTGTAGTATAGCTTGTTAATTAATGGAGGAGATCACTCCTCCATTAATTATTGAGATTAATGAGAACTTTTCTATTTCCACTGGAGTTCTTCAGGAGACTTTTTGGCACCATATCTTTTTATTATTACCCTGATTATGCATTCAGACTCACTAGAAATGGGTACAGAATAACTCTCGAAGAGTAGGACAAACCTGCATAAGCAGGTCTCTGTTTTGCGGATGATGATGTACTGATTCAGACTGCCCAGAACCATTAGATAATTTATAATCTTTAATTAATAGAGCACATAAAGTGTGCTCCTCTCCCTCAAGCTTACAACAAGAACTTTTCACTATCAGAAAGTTAATGGAATTTAATGGTTACAACCCTAATCAAATCCCACAGATAATTGACTCCTATGTTCCAACACTTCAAGATTCTTCAACAGACCACAGGGTTCCAATCCCTTATATTTCTGGCATCTCATTCCCACATATTTTCCTATCAACAAAATTTCTCACCTGTTGCCATTTACAAAAGACTAACTGGCACCTCTATCATTAGCTGGCATTTACCAGATACCGTGTGATTGTGATTTAACATACTTTGGACAAACAGGCTGTTCTTTGAAAAAAAGAATGAATGAACATCAGTATTATATTAAATACATGAAACCTCAAAAGTCTTTTCTGGCACAACATAGTATTGACACTAAACACAATATCCAGTGAGTTAAAGCTCATCTTCTTCATAGATGCAAGTTTAAATATGAACGCCTTTTCAAAGAAAGTTGCGAAGCCCTTTTACATTGGCCAAATCTGAATTGAAATGATTGTTGCTCTCTCTCTCCCAAAAGTTTGAGAGATTCTTATCTTATGTAATCATCAAAGAAATAATTTTTAAGAATTATTTATAATATTTTATTACTATTAATTTCTAGCACACGGCAACAGTTTTTAATTGGTTTTCTGCCAACTGTCATGTACTTTGTATTCCATTCCTTTGAACTGCTTGTTGTCTACACTGATGATGTACTGTTAATTTTAGTACCAAATATTTGTACCTTTATTTCATTAAAGTTAATTACTGTGGTTATTACTTAGTTATAATTACTGTGTAATTTATTATTTAGATAATTTATGTAAAAGTGCAGAACTGATTGGGTTGGCAGTCAATAGCAGCAAAACCCGTCCTAAAAAATAGAATAGAAGGAGATATTAGGCTAAACAATATTCTTGAAGAAGTAAATGATTTTTGGTACCTTGTTTCCTACACTGATACCCTAACTGACATAGTGAAAGGAATGTGTAAAGCTCTTCAGTTCCATAAAAGTCTTAACTGATATCTGGAAATCTAACCTTATCAGCACAAATACCAAAATTCATTTGCACAAACCACCAGCCAAACCATATTTGCATGTAGTACCCAGGCATGGAACATCACTACTCAGCAAGCAGTTAATATCATCAATAGTTCTGGAACAATATTATGATTTATGTGGCAAGATCACATACCTAATACCATCATTCTCGAAGAAAGCTAACAAAGACTTCTAATAGAAGCACTTCAAAAAAATCAGATAAGATGGACAGGACACCAACATTCAATGTTCTTGCTCTCTACAGGTAACTAATGGGACACAGAAGAAGAGGAAGACCAAGAAAACAGTTTTGGCAATACATAAACAAACTTCTTTTTAAAGATGAGACTCATGAACCAGTTGGCACAAAACAGCAACTTGGCTCACTTTCACGTAATTGGCTTTATCCCCATGAGTTTTTATTATATGAATAGTTCTGTATTATATTTTCCTATTCATACATGAATAAATTATGATGATGAATTGAATTGCTTGAGGTACTCAAATCAAGGATTCCACTGACTGGCTTTCATTAAAAATTTTTCCAGCACAACAGATATTCATATCTTATTGCATTTATTTTAAAGAGAATGGTTACCATGTTGAGGGTTTATTAATCATCAGACCTCAAACCGTTCACAGGATAAGGTGGTCAGCCCTATTCCCTGGTGTATCCTATGTCCTGTAGTGTTGAGTTCTCAAGGTCAGTTTGCCTGTTTTGTGGGATGAAAACCCCCAGGATAAACTGGGAAAAATCCCTACTGTCCATGCCCAAGACCGGCTAACTTGGTTATGGTTGAGGAAGATTCTTCATCACGTCACCGCCAGAAATCGAACCTAGGACACTCCTTCCCCAGGCATATGGTTGCGAAGTGCACAGCCACTAGGCTAACTGCACAGATTAATAAACCCTCGACACCGCAAAGTGAAAGAGGGTATAAAGAAGATGAGATGAGTGGTTACCATATAACAACACATACGACGGGAGGGTGAAAAGTTCTGATAAACACCTAGAACAAAAATGACTGGTTTGTGCAACAAGGGAAAGAATTTTTTTCCCAGAGGATTGAAAAATGATGCAGCAGCATTGTAACAAACATATAACATTTCATGGGGAATATGTAGAATAATGTGTAAGTTACATGGTTCTACCTCAATTCCTTCATGGTGATTATCACAACTTTTCACACACCCTTATATATCTGCATAGAATGATTCATGATATTGGATTATCTGTGTGAAATCATGATATAATTTTTGAAAGACATAAAGTTGAAATAAAATAATTTTCAGTTAAATAGTTTTGATGTCTATATCTGTAGCATTCTCATAATAAGTACATATAACATTACTTAACACATTCATGCCAAGCATCAGAAAAATTGTATTGTATTGAACTTTTACATGATATGGAATGGGATGTGACAGATCATTTTGTGCATGTTTGCCTCTCAGACAAGCATGTGATGACAAATGATTGCACATTCTTGTCGGGTATATTTAGGCAAGAAGGGTGACCAGTATGATAAGAAAAGCCAAATCAGATTAAGCAGGCCAAAGTAAATTTAAGAGTGTTGTTGGTTATGTAGCAAGTAAGAGGAGAAATGACTATGGAAGGATGACTAATTATTGCTGATGGTAAGAAGGTGACAGAAACAAAGAAATAGTTGAGTTGTGCTCTGATCACTTTGTAAAGGTGTGTATCCAGGTGAAGATTTTGAAGTTGCTGATGAGAGAGAATGATGCTAGAATTGAAGTGGATGAACAGGAGGTGTTCAGCATATTGAAAAATATCAATATGAACACAGCAGTGGAACTGAATGGCATGTTGTACCATGAGCTTGCCAATGTGCAGAGAATTGGCAGTGCCTCTGATGAAGTTGTTGAACCCTCATCAGAGTAGAAAGAGGGTAAGATAGTATGTAAAGGTTACTTCAAAACAGAAGTAGCAAATTGCTGACTGGTTAATAAATCAGGAGTTATGGTTAAAATATTGGAAAAGTTGTAATCCTGGATAGGATTACAACACTCTGTGGTGGACAGCATGGCTTTGTAAAAGGTAGGTCCTGTCTTAGCAATTTACTCACATTTTATAATAGTGATAAGAGAATTTGATAAAGGAAATGTTACACTATGATATTGCTGGACTTTGCAAAGGCATTTGACAGAATACCACATGGAAAACTATTACATAAATTGGAACAAATGGGAATGGATATAAAGCTGGTATCATGAGTGGGGGAAAATGGCTGAAAGACAGAAACTAGAGAGTAGTATATGGTGCCATGGAATCTAGGAGAATGTGAGTGATTAATGGAGTACCATAGGGTTCTGTACTAGTTAGGATTCTAAGAGTAGTGCCACTACTCTTTAATTTGTATATATAAATGATATAGGAAATGGTTTAAGTCAGAATATTCATTTGTTTGCTGATAATACAAAACTGGGAAGGACAATAGTTGATAAAGGTTGTGTAGATAGCCTGCAGGATGATTTAAATAAATTGGCATTGTAGGTGAAGGGTAATAGTTTTCAATTTAATGTTGTGAAATGTAAGGTTATGCTCTTTGGGTTGAAAAGGTTGCATATGGTCTATCACGTTAATGGTATTGTAGGAAATTGATGAGGCTAGAGACTTAGTTAATGGTGCACAGAGTTGAAGTTCAAAGTGCATATCGTTAGAGTTGGTAAAATAGCTCGAAGGATTACTTGGTTAGTGTGTTTTCAACACGTTAACAAGTAAAGATACAGAAGTTATCCTTTTTCAGACCGATTTAGCTGCATCTTCAGTACTTTCACAGATTTGGTCACCTGGGTTTCTTAGGGATCAGGAGGTAGTGGAGAAGATTTAGAGATGAGTGACCAAGCTAGTGACAGATCTGTAGAATGCTCCCTATGAGGATAGGCTGAAGATGTGTAAGTTGTAAAGTTTATTTGACAAGTGGAAAAGAGGCAGCATAATACAAATTTATAAGTTATAAAGGGTTCTGTAAGATTGACACAAAGAAAATTTTCAATTCATGATGAGTAGAGAGAACTATTGGTCACCCCTAGAAGTTTTGTAAGAATGTGGTTTGTAAGGATATGTAGACTAGATTTTTTGCTTGAAGAGTAGTAAATAAGTGGAATGGATTGCCACAATTAGTTGTGCATGCTCTAATAGTGAATGAATTTAAGGAGAGGTTTGAGAAGTATTGTGTGTTTAAATAATTATAATACCGGAATTAACTCGTAAAATATTATATATTAGTATAATTTTTGCCTGAGTATCACAGGGATCTTCAGTACAAAGCTGATAGAATAATAACACAATTCCGAAAGGCACCACCTAAGTAGTGTTAAATTGTGAATGAAATTATTTTGTATGTTTTAATTCTTCATTCACATTTAACATAATCCACCATGTTATAAGCAAGACTTGTAAATATCATTTGTTGTTAGTCTCTTACTTGTAAATTATTATTCATATAATTATTTGGAGTCTGTTTATTATTGTTTAAATAATTAATCTAAAATATGTATTGGTACTGACAGGACTCTGTATTAAAATATCATTCAGTTTATTTTATTAATTCCTGTGTAAATGTTGTAAGAAACTGTGTGTAAGTAAATTTAAATGTATATTATATGAACTGTGATATGTATTTTTTTTATTAACATTACTGAAAGAGAAAGTAATTTTATGTAATTCTTCTGAATGCATTTGATTGGCTGTTAAGGAAACGGAGTTAATTTTAGATAGCACGTGCGTGGAGCGTGAGCTACGGTATTCGAAGGGAGAAGGAGTTGATATGAGCTGAACTGGCTAGAACCGGATTTTGGCAGGAAGAATGGAGGTATTTTATTGTAAAACGAAAGTAAACAAGAGAGAAGCATTCAGGACAGCAAGGAGTAAAGTAACGGGTGGCAGTAAAGGGATTTGGATATGCCGTAAATAGATTAGGAAAGAACCGGGAAATTAATAGGCAATTTGGAATATTTATATGGAATTCTAAAATTACGACGAATTCCAATTGTTTTGAAGAAGAATAGTGCAAAGCTGAATTTAATGCATAGAAGAACAAGGATTAAGTAGATTACCTAAAACGAGTGCGTCAAGACTTGTGAAGCTCTGTTTAATATTTCAGTTATATAGTGAAGATTCCTTTTGAATAGTGTTACTTCAAAGTGATAGTTAACTTCAGTTTGAAGCGTGCCTATAGTGAATCCAAT
The DNA here is from genome assembly GCF_054136105.1 of Typopeltis vanoorti. Taxonomy (NCBI): domain Eukaryota; kingdom Metazoa; phylum Arthropoda; class Arachnida; order Uropygi; family Thelyphonidae; genus Typopeltis; species Typopeltis vanoorti. The sequence goes on from NC_143565.1 coordinate 49,016,967, forward strand.
GTGTAAAGGATATAACCCGGTAAGAGCAGTTCAATTTTTTTATATTCTAGCATGAAGAAATAAGAGTTAGCTCCGCCCGATATATATCTTAACTTTAAATGTGGCGTTCTACTAAAAATAGCCGAAGTATGGAACTTAAAAGTGTTTCCCCCTTGAAGTGATAACTGCCTCATAATTGAATTAAGTGTTTGTTGACTAAGAGAGAATTAGAGAATTCTGCTTTAAGAATATTTACTGTAAGATTCTGTAACATTGAACTGTGGGAACCATTTTTAATTATTCGGAAGAATGTAAAATTGACAGCTGGATGTCTGATGCCTAATATTTTATGTTTGTTATGAGTATTTGAACTAAGTTGATTTGCATTATCTTGTTTTCAAAATGATGCTTAAATGTGCATGTTCTATAACCCTATATTAAATGTTTTTATTGAATTCAATTTGTTGTTTGCCTGATTTTTCTTCATTGCACCGCTCATAAAACTTATTCGAACCTTGCGGAAGCCTTAAATAATAATATTAACCTCGGCCTGTATAAAGTGAGATTGCAAAAGTTAGTTGATGATTGATTCCTCTGTATTATATAGACATCTGAATATAGGGTGGCGCAGGATAATATAAATTTCCTTATATTCGGATCAGTATCAATCAACATCTAACAAACAAAATGGCCGACTCAAAGCCAGGATATACGACACAACAGTAGCTAATGTAAGATAACTAAAAAAGGTCATTAAATTTCCCAACTTATTAAAAATAATAATAAAATAAATTAAAATAAATAATATATGCATACACACATACAATTAAAAATAAAAGGAAAGATTAGCTGATTTAAAAAGTACTATCTCCCACAAAGGGGATAGATGTAGACCATCGGATCTGTTTAAGTTAGGAGAGTGAAGTAAAGTTTCACATGTTTCTTTATAAAGCCGTTCCATGAGGAACTGACTTTTCTGAAGGACTCTTGTCTTGTTCCAATGAATGTCTAGTGTTGATTGCATGCTCTGCAAGTCCAGAACTGTTCAGGTTCAAGGTATTCAATATATAAGATGTGTTCTTCTAGCCGAATAAAAACATCTTCCTGTTTGTCCAAAATAAGATAACCCACAAGAGCAAGTAATCTGGTAGATGCTTGGATAGTTGAGATGTGGAAACTTGTCCTTTGAAAGTTAGAAAGGTAGAGATTTTTCTGATTTGATGAAAGGCAACAAAAATATTTAGTGGTTTTAAAAGTTTTGCTATTCGTTCACTAATGCCGTGCACATAAGGAATAGGAATACGAGTTATTTAGCAGTTTTGGTAGAGATACCAAAACTGCTAAAAGCTCTTGATGAACAAATTTTTATAACCATTGCATAAAAAAGTTGAAAAATATGTTATAATTCTTTCTGTAATAACTCATCTGAAGAACATAAGGAGTGGGCCCGATGAACCTGTGTTTTAATAGTTCCAGCCTTTTGACTGGGATGGTGATGAGATTCAGCATGGATATAATGGCCTGTATGAATCTTCTTAAAAACAGAGAAATGTAGACTACCATCTGGTTGGTGAAGAATTAAAAGATCTAAAAAGATTAACTGTTTATTTACTTCTTCCTCTTGGGTGAATTTAATCCTTGGATGAAGTTCATTTAATTTAGAGAGAAACTGTTGTAATTCATAAGAGCCTTTCCAGATAGCAAAAATGTCATATATATATATATTATTTATTTTATTATTTTGTAATAAGTTAGGAAATTGAATGACCTTTTTTAGCGAGATTACATTAGCTACTTAGGCAGTGCCTTTTGGAATTGTCATTATTGTTCAACTTTGAACTGTGATACCCAGGCGAAAATTATACTAATGAATAATATTTTATGTGAGTTAATTCTGTATTATTATTTAAATATGCCTACTCACAGTAATTCCTTATTGAAACACGTTAGTGTGTGTCTCCCATGATGAGTCTTATGACTAGGCTTACCATATGTCCCGGTTTGAAGGTATGGTACCAGCCAGTTTGTCATTTTGTCCCGGTTATTTAGTAAAAATTTAAAAGTGCAGAATATACATGCAGTACAAAAAGTGCAGCCTTGGAAAATGGCGATTAGGCAACACGAATACCCCACTTTGACTCTAGCCGGTACGCTACATTGCAAGTCATTGTTGAGCATGTGCAATCTTAGTTGAGTTTAGATTGCGAATCGATGTTTCTTTTCGGCGTGTTGTTTGTGATTTTTTTTTTACTTCATTAAATTAATTTAACCCCGAAATGCCAAAAAGAAACTGTGTTTACGGATGAATTAAAGGATTATTCGTTTTTGAAAAAAGTTTGTGGTCATATTGACAAAGTCAAATGTTAACAGTGCTCTTCAGAATTTTCTGTGAATCATGTTGGGCATTCGGACATAAAAAAAATCACTTGACATGTGCGAAACATAAAGCTAGTCTAGCAGCGGCAGGAACTTCCTCAGAGATATTGTCATATTTTAAAGGTGTGATCCAAGTGACAAAGAATTTTTAATAGCTGCTAAAGAAGCAACTTTTGCATTTCATGTTGCTATTCACAATCTCAGCTTTAAGTCTACTGATTGTTCATCTAAATTGATATCAAAGGTTTTTGAAACAAAGTTTAGACTGGGTAGAACAAAATGTGAAGCTGTCATTGTTAATATGGTTGAGCCACTGTTGTTTCAGCAACTTTGTGAAGATTTAAACAAAAATTGTGACGATATCCATTGATTCTTCCAACAGGAAAGAAATTAAAATTGTGCTATGTGTTGTGCGGTATTTGGCACCAGATTGTGGAGTAAAAGTTTAGGCTTTCAATGAGTTCCCGGTGAAACTGCAGAAATACTGACAAACCATTTAATATCAGTTATGAAAACTCATAACAAAAAAATTATTGGATTTTGTGGAGATAACTGCAATACCAATTTTGGGGATGTAAAACGGAGAGAAGAAAACAATATTTACAGTCGATTGAAGAAGGAACTAGGAAGAAATATTGTGGGCATTGGCTGCAGTGCTCACATCGTTCACAGCGCTCTTCAAACCGCAGTTGATGTTCTACCTATTGAAATAGAAACTTTAGTAGTCAAAATTTATAAACATTTCCACATTTATACGGTTCGAGTCACTCAACTAAAAGCGTTCTGTGAATTTGTAGATGTAGAGTATAAAAAGGTTTTTCAACATGGCAACACCAGTTTTCTTTCGCTACTTCCAGCTATTGACAGAACACTTGAAATCTACGAGGGACTGAAATCATATTTTATTTCACAAGAACACTGTGATAATAAAACAGTTATTTGATAATGATTGTGGTGAAATGTATTTGTGGTTTGTGCACGGCAACTCAAATTGTTTAACAAATCTATCTTGATTATGCAAAGTACAAAAGTGAGTGCAACAGATATTGTCATTGAACTTAGAAAATTGAAAACATCTTCAGGAAAGGCATGATAATAAATGTATACCTCAAGAAGCAAAAAAGCTTTTTAGAATACTGGAAAATAATGGAAGTATTAATATTAATACAATACTACAAGAGTTTACAAAATTTTATGACCGATGTCTTTCTTACACTGAGCTTTGGTAAAACAGTTTTGGTGGAACAGAATCTTTTACTTGGATAAACAACAATGAATTAACATGGTTGGAAATTGAAGCTTCAGGTGAAAAAATTAATGAAACTCTTGCAAATAATGCAGTAAACATGGATGAACTGTTTGATGAAGTGGTGATTGCAAAAGCTTTTTGGTCGGCAAACTATGACATTTTGAAAAATACAAGTTGCAAAGAAAAATGTATACAACTATTCAGTCATTTCAAAGAAAAGAACATTTCATTGCCCAATCTTGTCCAAATTATAGAATACATTTTCAACCCAAGCACATCTTCACCTGTTGAAAGGATATTCTCAATAATGAATAACATATGGTCTGAAGAAAGAGGTGGAATGGTTGAATCAACAGTAAAAGCTGTATTGCGCTGCAAGCTTAATAGTGAACTAAATTGTAGTGAATTTTTCGACACGATTAAAAATAACAAAGCATTTTTAAAGAAAGTTCACGCTAGTGATAAATAATAATTTTTTAATAAGTTATGTTCAGTTAAGAGTAAAATTATTACTACGAAATGTTTTTGTTAACCACTGTTATTTTGCCTTTTGAATCATAAGTACTTAGCATAGAAGGCATTACTTTCTGTTTTGAGCAAACTCAATGTCCCGGTTTGATAAAAAAAAAAAATTATAGTAAGTCTACTTATGACCATGGAGATACCAGTAATAATAATAAATAATTATTATTTTTTGAAAATTATATTTCTTTTTTTTTTTGTGTTTTCCAAAATTAATATTCCTAGTGAATAACACTATAGTAATACCTCCCCCCCCCCCACACACACACACAAAAAATCATTCTGCACAGGAAAACCAAAATAGAAATTTGATTGTGCCTACAGTTCATAATCCCAACAATCTATTTGAAAGTAAACAATGCGTAAAATTTATCCTAACAATTTTTGAAGATTTGAATATTATCCTAACAAAATTTGAAGATTGTTCAAAACTGGAGAGATATAAATGGTAAACAATCTGAACTGGAAACCAAGAATAGGGTCATTTGAACACTTATAGGTAAACAGGAGGAGTTAGTGTATGTTATGATGGAGAAGGATTTAGGCATCTTTGGTTGGAGACAAAATGGGGAAAAAAAGTTTAAGAGGAGACTGTTTTGTTTAGAAAGGAGAAAGTGACCAATCAAAATAGGGTGTTGGTTTTACATCAGTTAAAGGAGTAAATGACAGGTGCATAGAGTGTGATTGAATTAATGATAGGATAATGAGGCTTGTATTTGAATGTAATGGAAAAATTATCTCACTTATCCAGATATCATTCACCTGCAAAAAGAATGGCATAACTAAAAAAAAATAAAAGAAATTCGTTTTAAGTTATCTGCAGAAATTGAAAGGGAACCTTGAGTTCTCTTTACTGGAAGAATGACTTCAGTGACTTTCTGAGAATTGTCGCAAGAGAGATAGTGCAATAATGACATCACTGCTATCACTTTTCAGCTGCACCACTTCTATAGTGTGTTATCTCAGCTGTCATTGAGTGTTTGGTGCGTAGAGTGTACTTCATGTACAGCAATGACGACATATCTTCATCTAATCTGTTCAAGCTGCAAAGGTAAGAATAAATTTGTCTTACTGATGTTTAATTATAACTGTATTATTTTGACTCGTGACTTTTATATGATAAACTTTTCATGATTACACAGAATTATTTTATACTGTGATGTTATTCTCGAATAAATATTTTTGTTAATTAGTATTTAGTTTTCATTATTCCTCGTTATGGTGTTATTAAAAAAAATTCTCATTCACGCGGATTTCTTACCAGTTCCTTAGATGTGAGTTAATACTTACATACATACAGGTTCAACACAGTTTTTCAGCAGTGGATAGTCTGGCACCATCTTTAGTCCAGACAAATTAGGAGAGTGCATTTAAAGTTCCTGCATCCATTTGGCTAGTTAAATGGGTAACCAGAGATGCTCTTAAATAATTAAGCACAGGCTTGCTTAATTAGTGTAACTGTGATGAAGAATGGTTTTAGAGATTTAAGAAGCATCATGAAATTTCAATCCATAAAGTTTGTAATGAAAACGGTCAACAAACCACGAAGTAGCTGTCGAATATGTGGATGAATTTGACAAACTTAAATAGATGACGAGTGCCTCAGTCCTGAGCAAGTGTATAATGGTGATGAAACTGCATTATATTGGCGATGCACACTGCAAAGGACATTAACAGCAGAGAACGAAGAAAGGCCCACAGGATTCAAACAATCTTAGGGTGCTCAAACGCAACAGTCATGCTCAGATGTAAGCCACTGGTGAGGAAAAACTAAATGTCCTAGAGATTTGAAAGGCATTGAAATTTACCTTAACATAATGTGCAAATAAAAGTGGCTGGATTACGGCCGAGATTAGATTATGTTAGAATGGTTCGAAAAACCTGAAGCTTCAACTGCACATCTGTAAGTCTACTATCATTCTTGACAACTGTTCAGCTCACTCCAGAACTGAACTTTTGTTCAGTTCTGGAGTGAGTGTGATGAAAACGTTTATATTTTCATTCTTTTGTGTAAATGAAAACATTCTTTTGTGTAATGAAAACATTTATACAATGTATTTACCACCAAACTATACATTCTTACTAAACTCAAGACCCAGGAATATGCTTCGTGAAGGCAGAGTATCACACAGTTTTCATAAAATGTTTGTCAAATGTCGTATATGCTGTATGTTAAAGAATTTAACAAGAAATAAGCACTTTGGTATCTGATGCTTGTACTGGAAGAAGGTACAAACATCAGAACCAAAGAAATGCTGGCATACGTTGTGGCTGTCTTAATGTTTGATAATTCTCCTGATGAAAATGTCAATAAATTTATAGGGTTTAATTTAAGGTAACAACTTTTTTCTCCTTTCCAATGAGAAAAAAGTTCTTGAGTATGCAAAATGTGTTACAGGACCTGCTTCTAAGGGCAAGTAGGCTTAATTGAGAAACTGGCTGAGTGGATGAACATTGATGAAGAAACACCTGTTCATCACTATACTTGCTCTGAAATTATAGCTGTTGTTCTGGATCTGGATAAAAAGATAACAGAATTGTCGTATCATTTATACTAACGTATTTTATTTAATCGTTTAAAAACCCCATTTAATTTATAGTTAACAATTTTTAGGTCCATGGTTTTTTAGAGACATGAGAGAATTATAATTAGTAGGACTGGGGTACATTGATGAATTATTATTGCGTGACCTCAGTTAGTTCAGTTAATTCTGCAAGGCTCGCTGGAACCAAGGGTGCTGGAAAATTGATGTAGCTATATTACATATTAATACTACTCAACTTATGAATTTAATTGAGATTGCTTATTTTATATCTACAAATTACAGTGATAGAAAGGTTCCATGTGGTAATCTATTATTCTACAGAGTTTTTACTGATAAGTTTAATATTTCATTTTTCCAACCAGAGAAGGATCTGTGTGATCTCTGTGTTGTTTATGATAATGAAGAATGTCAGGAAAAATAAAACTTTAATGATAAATGGAAACAGCATTTAACTGAAAATGAGTTATCCCGTGCAGAGAAAAAAAGCAGATAAAAGGAGGTGTGATAATAATAGCCTTGCTGTGTATGATCTACAAATTGTTTTTCAATATTCAAACGGACATGTATCAGTTTTTATTACAAATCGAAACTGGACGTGTTTAATTTTACAATATACGATCTTCTCAATAATATTGCCGATTGTTTTATTTGGAGTGAATCTTGTGGAAACAGAAGTATTAATGATTTGGGTACCTGTGGATTTAAGTACTTGGGGGAAAATAGGCACAGCTTATTAAGAGGTACATGTAACTTTTACTCGGAAAATTGCACCGAACAGCAAAAATAAAACTAGGATTTCGTTATACATTTTTAGTGGGAATTCGATATCAAGTCGATTACCCGTAAATATTTAAAGGCCAGAACAAAGATGACTCAGCACATTCATTAATAGAGAAGAAGTGAAGAAGCAACTGAAAAGTAAACCTATGTATACTCCAGAGTCCATCTCTGTGATTAGATCTGCTAAAAGAAAAACGGAAATCGTTTCACGTGTATGAATTGTGCCCAGAAGACTTACGACTGGAAAAATGTGAATACCTAGATTAGAGTTAACCACATCGACGTCAATATACATCATTCCTCATACACATGCCAGTGTGTACATGTCATAGCCGGTTGGTTAATTTAACGGTGTTCAAAAAGATTCTTCACGATCCTTGTTTTACAAAAGCTTGTATGCTGAGCCACAATTAAGAGAAGCCATTATTATTAAAAAGAAGGCTTATGATCCCAAACCTAATTTCTGAGAAGGTGGCAAACTTATTGGAATTAGTAACGTTAAATTCCATCTCGAATATCACAGTATTACGAAATGATCTGTAATGATATTACAGATCATTTTATAAGGCTGTAATTGAATAAGAAATATAAATTTTATTTAATTTTTTCCATTGCCCTTTCATACGTCAAGGGCCTGTTTCACCATCGTCAGATACCGATATTCAACAGGTAAAATTCAGAAGCTGCATACTAAACCTACAAGTGAATGCGTTTGGCATCAAGAGTCTTGAAAAATTATTGATATAAGACCTAACAAAGAAGGTCAGAGATACTGAATTCTGATGAATGAATCGTGAGAAAGTAAGAGCAATAATGTCAGGTAACTGTGTTAATGATAAGAATGGTTATTATTATGTGATAGCCGCCAACCTGGTTGGCCGAGTGGCTAGTCGATCCGCTCTCCAGCCAAAAAGGCTGCGCGTTCGAATCCCGCCATGGGCATGGATGTTGTAACTGTCTGTGAAAATACTAGTGGTGGTGGTGCAGTTGGCTGTAGTTGATGGATAGTGGTGGAGACGGAGAATTGTGGACTGGGTGCTCTCCCTCGATAATTCTGTGGATTCCTTGGAGGTGTCACGTAATAATTATGAAGAGAGAACGTTTCTGTGTTCGACCGGTTCGGACCTATGAAGAATGTGTGAGGCACGTCTGCATAAATAAGGAACTATATAAGAACAGGGATCTGTAAGTTGTCGAACTGTGTCATGCAGACCAGTGAATGAAAAGAACGAGTACAGTATTTTTAGGAAGGATGGGAGGGGAGAGGGATGCTGCTAATGATATCAAATGTCTTGAATCCAGTTAGAGACGAGAATTATTACTGCAATAGTAACAATTTTTCATGCGATAGTGAATTTGAAGCCATCTGCATGAGGTAGAATCTAACAAGATTAAATACACAGTGGGGTGTTGTTACAGACTTGGTGGATCGGTTGCTAGTGGCAAAGAAATGGATAAAATACGATGGGTGCCAAAAGAATAAGGACTATAATTATCCGAACATTGACTGGGTAGCTATGAAATCGCATGAGAAGAATGAAACTGAATTTATTGAGTTGTTGCGAGACAACTTCCTGAAGCAGCATTTAAGAGAAAGAACTCAAGGTCAAAGAGTTTGATCTGATTATAGTGTCAGAGGGAGATTTGAATTAAAGACCTAACTATTTTGCCTCTTGTTGATGACTGATCATGCGATATTCACTTGGGAAGTTGCTGAGATTATTAATATTTCATTCAGAAAAGGTTACATATACTGAATTTACATAAGTTGGATAAAATAATTGGGATATACATAATTTGTAGCAAATTATGATCACCTGAATATACTCTGGGTTCTGTACCATGGTATCAGTTATTGGATGGGAAAAATATCGACCATGCGTGAGGAAGTGTTTAAAAAAAATAAATGATGCGATTTCAGAATGTGTCCCTAAATTTTGAAGAATAAATACAGTAGGAGTGAAATGGATGCGTAATATAATTAAGCAAGAGATTCGTAAGAAAAATGCAAGTAAAATAAAGAATGACTACTGAATGCAGAATGTGGGAGACTGATGTAGGAGTGATTGTTCAACTAATGAGCAGCCCAGGGGTGCACTGGCCATATGTGCAATGTGTGCAACGCACACAGGTGCCAAAAAGGAGGAAATACTTTAAAAAAACGTTTTTTAAAAGTGATTTTTTTTATTGGATGGAGGGATAGGGGCACCACCTAAAGTTTTGCACACAGGCGCAAGACACTACTGGCACGCCCCTGGAGCAGCCATTTTGCTAAAAGCTATCAATCTGGTATATACAACATTGAGCTCACCATATGAGGAAACTCGTGGATGAGTAGTAAGTACCAGAGCTGTTGCATAAACTGAATAAGAATTCTGCAGTAGGAACTGATGGGATATCAGCACCGATGCTAAAAAAGTTCAGTTGAACTGGCTATTCCCTTGACCAAGCTATATAATTAGTCTGAGAACAGGGAAGATTCTACAGGAGTGGAAAGAATGTATGGTAATTCCATGCACAAGCGTGGTGCAAAGACCGATGTATCCAACTATCCACCAATCAGTATCTCAGGAGTGGTGGTGAAGATTTTGAAAAAGTTAGTCAGGGCTTGCATTCAGAAATGGGTTGATGGAGAATGTCTACTTTGCAATGAACAGCATGGGTTTACTAAGTGAAGGTAATGTTTTGGTGAAGAATGTGAACAAATTGGTCAAATTCTATAATGTTACTGCTGAGTTAGACAAGAAGAATGGATGCAGCATGATGCTTTTGGATTTTGCAAACTTTTGACAATACAACATGGAATACCGGTGCATGAATTGGAGAAAATTGGATTGGATTATAAACTATTGGCATGTATAAGAGGGTGGCTGACTGAGAGAGATATAAAAAAGTGGTGTGTGTGGGTGATTCTGCAAAATTCAAGGCAACCACTGGTGTGCCTCAAGGATACATTTGGTCCTATGTTATTCATTCTGTGCATTAAGGACATTGGGAAGGATTTGACATGTGACATTATTTGCTGATGATACAAAGATAAACAGGGTAATCAGGAATGCTGGTGATATGCAATACTAGCAATGATTTGAATAGGCTCGAATTGTGGGCATGTGAAAATGGTTGTCATTACAATGTTAATAAATGTAAAATCATGCACTTTGGTGTGATTAGATATCCAATGTATTATATTGGTGGGATTATGCTAGAAGAAACTGATCAAGCTAGAGATCCTGGAGTTTTAGTAGACAGGAAGTCGAAGTTCAGGGGTCATATAGGAAAAAAATTGTAAATATAATTCAGAGAATAATGGCAGTACTGAAACGAACGTTCACATGTAAAAATAAGGATGTTAATTTGCCTCTTTAGAAGGCTTTGATAAGACCTCACTTGGACTATTGCGGGCAGGTTTGATTTTCGTGTTGATTCTAATACATTGCAGAGAGTGTCAAAAATGATATCAGAATTGTGGAATACAGTGAAGACAGATTGAGAAATTGTAGGCTTCAGACTCTAGCAAACGGGAGAGAGAGGGGGGGGGGAGTGATTTGATTGAGACTTACAAACTTCTGAAAGGATTGTACAGAATTTTTCATTTTATGGAGAATGAGGAAAGGGTGTGAGGGCATCCATGGAAGTTGAAAATGAATGCAGTCATTGTCAAGAAGGGGGTTAGCGCTGGATTTTTCTCTCATAGAGTAGTGCGTGATTGGAATGGATTGCCGTTGGATGTGTGTGCAAGTAACGTGAATGCATTCAAGAACTGGTGCGATGGCTCTTGCGAATAGTATGGCCTCCCTCAGTGAGTTCCTGTCTCCTTGGATGCCTCTTAATAATAATAAAACTCATCTGTCAATTGCATTGAATAATGATATTCCTATGGCATATTTCAAAATTTATCTGCTAAGTAGTACCATCCGACGATTGTGTAACAGGCCATTAAAGAAATAAGATGGATTTCGACTGATTTTCCGAATTAGTAGATTTTTTTGTTTGCACTTCGTTGTGTTTCCTGTTAATAGTTTTCTCATTGGCCTATTTTCTTTATTAAGTTTTTAATTAGCCATTTTCATGAGTAATAAAAAAATAACAAATGCAATTTTTTAGAACAACAGCACAATTCCAAATAGTCCAGTTAAAATATAAGTTTAAAAACAGTTTTTTACAGCTTCGACATAATCTCAAATAATTCACAGTAGAAAGGAAAATTTTGAAAGAAGGTGTCATTCATAAGTTAAAAAGAGTTGTTTTCATGGTGTCTGATTTTTCTAGCAATGAGAATTGTAATGCATGAAAATCTAATGTAACTTTACTCAAATACAATCATTTCCCCGAAGTAAATAGTAATAAGGCATATTCCAGTAATTGGACCACATTTTTTTATCAAACTAAAAGCGCAATAAAGAAATAAAACCCGACAAGTTTCGTAAGTCGTTTGACTTACAACTTCAGGGGTAAAAGGTAACTTAATGTTTAAAACAACAAAAAAAGATAAATTACTCAAATATAGTTCATACTATACAGGTATAGCCGTCTGACTGTTCAGAAAATTAAAAAATCAGAATGCAGATTAAAAGCAGTGCTAAGTTTAAACAATGCTGGATGATGCCACGTTCTGTTGTTCACGTTCATAATGTCCAAGGTCTGACTGAGGTATATTTTTTATCAAAACTGACCAAACTTGGTATAGAATTAAGCCTTGGTTTTTATTGCATTGTGTTGAAATTCTAAGCATGTTTCCAGCTTCTTTAAATTTCCTTATGTAACAGTTTTTTTTTTCTATGTGAGACATGTTGGTTTTTTGCCAGAGTACATTGTGGCCGGTGGAAGGGGAATGAAAAGCTAGACCTGATTTGTGTTCTCTTCTTTTTTGCACATTCTTTTGGTGTTCGTTCATGCGTATTTCCCCAGATCTTCCTGTTTCTCCTACGTAGCAGATTCCGCAAAAACAATAAATTTTATAAAACCTGTTTTTTTTTCAAAGGATGATGTGGATGTTTCGCGGGATATAGAAATCATGAAATTTTTTCCAGCAGCAGAAAGGCTACTTTGATGTTATGTTTGTTTAGTAATTTAACCGTCTTGTCTGTAACAATCTTGATATATGGAAGCGTGATAGCGTTTTTGAAATCTTGTTTCTGTGAGATGCTTGTAGGAGGTGCGTGGAGAATTTTTGTGATAGTCTTGGGTCATAACCTTTTTTTTTTTTGAGGATCTGTGTTAAATATTCCAATTCTTCATTGCTCTGTTTTTTGTGCTGTAAATAATAATTTTTAAAATAGTATTGAGCAATTCAATCAAAACTTTCAAACTTTTTTTCCTGAAAAATTACATTCCTTGCGTTATATCGTTCTCGCAAATGAGCGATATATGCTCCACAATAAGCTTTAGATATGGAGGACAAGACATTTCAAGAACGTTGAAACACTATTCAAAATAAGAGTGTAATCATCTTAGGAAATTTTAATGCAGAGGTTAGCAGAGAAAGAACAAGAGTAAAAGATATTTTGGGACCCTTTTGGTTTTACTCAGAAATGGGGACAAAAGATTAGATTTTTGCATCAGAAATTATCTCAAAATTAGAAACAGCAGGTTTGTGAAAGGATACCTACAAATTGACAAGATAGATTATTCATCATCATCAAATTCCTGCATGTACCCTCAAGGGATGTACAGGATATGATAGTACTACATGAAAAAAATTACATCATTATTAATTTCCTATCTACAATTTTCCTCCAAATCAGTCTGTTACTTGTCAACACTCCAATATTATCAGATCTTATATTTCTATCGTCTAAGGCACTTTGTACAGTATCAGTCCACATATATCTTGGTCTTCCTCTGGGTCGTTTTCCTGCCAACCTGGCAGAGAACACTTGTTTTTGCTAATCTTTCCTCGCCCATTCTGTTTAAGTGACCATACCACCTGAGATTAGCTCTGCTAATGCATTCCTGGATGCTGACAATGTCAAGTTCTTTCCTAATATCCTCGTTTTTAATATGATACTACCATTGGTTTGGTTTTACTCAGAAATGGGGACAAAAGATTAGATTTTTGCATCAGAAATTATCTCAAAATTAGAAACAGCAGGTTTGTGAAAGGATACCTACAAATTAAAAAGATAGATTATTCATCATCATCAAATTCCTGCATGTACCCTCAAGGGATGTACAGGATATGATAGTACTACATGAAAAAAATTACATCATTATTAATTTCCTATCTACAATTTTCCTCCAAATCAGTCTGTTACTTGTCAACACTCCAATATTATCAGATCTTATATTTCTATCGTCTAAGGCACTTTGTACAGTATCAGTCCACATATATCTTGGTCTTCCTCTGGGTCGTTTTTCCTGCCAACCTGGCAGAGAACACTTGTTTTGCTAATCTTTCCTCGCCCATTCTGTTTAAGTGACCATACCACCTGAGATTAGCTCTGCTAATGCATTTCTGGATGCTGACAATGTCAAGTTCTTTCCTAATATCCTCGTTTTTAATATGATACTACCATTGATGCCATCTGTTCACGCCTCTAATCTTTCTCATGACTCTCATATCTGCAGTCTCTAGTCTTTGGTCAAGTGTTTTACTTCTGACCCAGCTCTCATATCCATAAGTTAAAACTGGTTTGAACACTGTCTTGTATACAACTAATTTAGTGTTCTAATTTCTCTCTTATTCCATATGAATTTATTCAATTGACTTCCCACCATACCAGCTTTGCTGATTCTGTTGTCTATTTCTATATTTAATTTACCATCTTCAGTAAAAATCGTGCCTAAATAGCTGAAATGTTTTACTTGTTCCTGACATTAACATCTCCAATTTTGATATCATGTTTAATACCACTTTCCTTCATAATGTGATCCATATAGATAATGAATAACAGAGGGGATAATGTACATCCTTGTCTCACACCAGATTTAACATTAAACCATCTTCCTGTACTTCCTTCAATTCTAACTGCTGACTTACAACTCAAATAAAGACTAAGTATTGCTTGATATAATGTCCCATTGACACCATATAACTGCAGCGTATTGAATAGCTTCTCTCTTGGGACCTTGTCATATGCCTTTTCCAGATCGACAAAACTTAAATACAGATCTTTGTTATATTCCCATGCTTTCTCGACTATTTGTCGTAAAGTGAAGATCTGATCCTGACAGCCTCTATTTGGCCTGAATCCAGCTTGTTCTTCACCAAGCTTTTCTTCCACAAGTTTTCTCAACCATTTCTCAAGTATACTTGCATATATCTTTCCAGGAACACTCAGTAGGGAAATACCTCTGTAATTCTCACATTCAGTTTTATTTCCCTTTTTATATATGGGTATTATGAGAGCTCTATTCCAATCATCGGGAATTCGTCCCTCTGCCCAGGCTTTCTGAACTATGCAATGCAGCCACTGTAAGACTCTTATACCACCATACTTCAGCATTTCTGGTCGAATATCATCTACTCCTGCTGCCTTTCCACATTTCAAGCCTTTGATAGCTTTTTCTACTTCAAGTATGGATATGTATTCCTGACTGCATGCCTGGTCAGTGTTTTTTACCACTGTGCTGTCATCACTGCTTGTTTCATTTAGCAGTTTTTCAAAGTATTTACTCCATACTTCAAGGATATCTTTTTCTCCCGTTTTCATGTCACCTTTATCATCTCTAATTCCTTTTATAGCACTCTTTCCTCCATTCTTAAGCTTCTTCAACAACCTCCAGAATATTTTGCCACCTTCTTGATATTTATTTTCTATATTCTTGACAAAGTCCTCCCATGACTTTTGTTTAGCTAGTTTTACACTGTGTTTAGCATTCTTGCATTTGTCTCTATATTCTCTAAGAGCACAAGCTGACTTATTTGACAGGAACTTTTGGTATGCTTTCTTCTTTTGCTTCACTGCCTCTTTAACCTCCTGTGTCCATCAGGGAGTTCTGATTTTTTTATCCTTGCAAACAACCTCAGCACATGCCTCTCTGGCAGAATCAATTAATGTTTTCTTCAGAGTTTGCCACTCCAAGGTTTGATTCCTGTTCTCAAACTCTTTCATTTTTCCTTCAATAATCTTTGTGTATTTTAGTCTACAGCTCACATCTGAGAGCTGCTCAACTTTTATTCGCTTTAAAACTTTCTTGCATGTTATTCTTTTCAATATGAAATTCAATTTTATCCTGCTCAAGACTAAATAGTGATCACTTCCAATTTCAAATCCTCTGTACACTCTGGTGTCCTGCACCAGGGAGAAAACATCACTATCAACAATAACATAGTCAATGAGACTTTTCTTATTCCTAGCCTCTGCTCTCCATGTGAATTTGTGCACATTTTTATGTTGGAACATGGTGTTAGCAATAACCAGTCCATGTCCTGAGCAGAAATCCAACAGATATTTGCCATTATTATTAGCTTTGCTCTTTTCTCCAAATTTTCCCAAAATATTTTTGTATGTCTCACAATCATTTCCTACTCTGCTATTTAGATCCCCAACAAGGACCAACTTTTCATTTTTCATTGTGTCAGTTGCTTTTTCTAAAGCCTCAAAAAATTCCTCCACTTCTACCTTAGTAGAGCCTTCTGTGGGACCATAGGCACAAATAAGTCTCATTGTCCAGTTCTCCTTTCTCATATTTGCCCACATTACTCTACTTGAGACTGACTGCCATTCAAGAAGATTAGCCTCGTATTTTGTGTTGAATACTCTGGCTACTCCTTCTTTTCCTTGATTGTCATTGCCTGAATATAACATTTTGTATTTATTGCTCAGAAAGATCTCACCAGTTTTGGTCTTTTTTGTTTCAGTTGCCACTATTATGTCGATCTGGTACTTATCTAATTCCTCAGCTAGCTCCATTTCTTTGCCATTCAGGCTTACATTGATAGTACCGATCTTTAACTCTGGTGATGTTGAGTTGCGGTTTATTTTCAGATTCGATTTTAAAAAAAAAATGGAAGCAGGATATTCATGGACATCAAAGTTGTGATGTTTGTTGCTTTAGATCAGGCATGTCAAACTCGTTTACCTCCAAGTGCCAAATTAAGAATTATATATCAAGCTGCGGGCCACAACAGAAATAAAGAGGAAACAGATTTTTTAATATTAACATTAGAGTATATAAGTACAAAATACAACCATGTTACAAAAATACATATAAAATATAAAGTTTACATATTTAAATAAAATGATACATATCATTTTTTTGAAGAAACTTGACAACGGTTTTCATTAACGAAATCTTCAAAATTTGGTTGAATTTGTTGAGCTGTAGTTATTTTCAATGTTGCTTGCACATACTGGTCTGTTAATCTTGATCTTTCCGCAGTTTTATTATCGTTTAAAGTTCGCATAAATATGTGCTGAGCAGTATGTGCAAGCAACATTGAAAATAACTACAGCTCAACAAATTCAACCAAATATTGAAGATTTCGTTAATGAAAACCGTTGTCAAGTTTCTTCAAATCTTCATGATGCACATAACACATTGGGGGTATCGATCGACTTATAAATAATTATAGAACTTTTTCAATTGAAGGTGAGTTAGCCGATCTCATACGGATGTAGCAGGTTTTTTCTCCCGGAAACTCTGGTGTTTCATCCCGCATACAGACAAATCAACCCTTCAGAACACACGCAATTTACAGACAAAAAATACTAGCTGTGGTGGAGGTGGTGGTTGTGGGCAACAGATGGCGGTGATGTAAGTGATTGGTAGTAGAGGTTCTGTGTAGTAGTGGAGATGGAGAGCTGTACAGTAGGTGTTCTCCCATGATGAGTCTTCGGACTCCTTGGAGGTGATACGAATAATATTAACTTTGGAATTCCAGCATCCATATATTTTGGTTTCGATACGGAATCGCACTGAATTTCGATTAATCCCAGCTGTAAATTGTCATTAACAGTTTCAACATCAATCGATAGAGGAGAAGTAAATAGGTGAAACTCATTTTAATATTTCTTAAAATCCAAAAATTCTTTCTCATTCATTTTCTAATAACTTAATTTGATTGGCATATTCTGAAAATTATGTTGAAAATTGTTATTACCTTGTTCTTTGCATTTTTTCTTTTAAATTTGTAGTAACTCCTTTAACAACACCAGTCATGACAGGAGCCATCAGTTGCAAGACAAACTAGCTTTTTTAAGTAAATTGTATTCATTCAAAACTTCCATAAGGAAGTCAAAAATATCAACTCCAGTGGTTGTATCGTGCATAGGAATAATTTCTAGAAGTTCTTCACTGGCTTTTAAGTTCATATCACATCCACGAATAAAAACAGCCAGCTGAGCGATATCTTTACGTCTGTACTTTCGTCAATTGCAAGGGAATAGGTCTGAAATGTTGGAATTATTGATTTTAGTTGATTCCTTAAGTTCCCAGCTATATCATCAATTCTGCTAGCAACGGTATTTCGAGATGAGCTTATACTTTTAAATTTCTTTAATTGATTAGGACACAACACTTCAACTGCTTTAATAATACATTCGCGAATAAATTCCCCTTCAGTGAATAGTTCGACTTGCTTGCAATTAAATGTGATAACAAATAACTGGTTTTTACCATAGCTTTATTATCTTCAATAGGTTTGGTAAATACACTTTGTTGATTTTGAAGTGTCAACTTTAATTCTGACAATTTATCTTCACGATTTTTTTTTTATTTTTTATTTTTTAAATAACGAAACCTGTGGTGCGATCATAATTAAAAGAAATACACGTATTAAACGACGTTCTTACTATTCCTAAAGTATGGGAAATTGTCGAACAAAATTTAAAAAAAAAATCAGCTAACGCCTTTTTATTCCCGTATACGGGAGTAGGCGAGGCCATTTTAGCCCTATCTAACTTTTGGAGACTGAGTGGGCAGTTCAATCTCCACTGGTACCAATCAGAGACAGATGGCCCAAAGCTATCACTAATTAAGCGGTACGCAGTGAAGAGTGACGGCTCAAATATGCCGCCATTTCGTAGTCCCTAACCCTAACACAATATATTTTAATGTCTGAAATAATGTGGGTTCTACGGTCGATTTTCTTGAGTTTACAGGACAAAAAACCCGAGTTTCCGGGAGGAAAAACCTGCTTGTCCGTGCCAGAGATCGACTAACTCGGGAACCGGTCGAAAAAAGGCTTAGAAAAATTTCCTCTAGTCGCCGACTAAACTCGAAATGAAGTCTTTCTTCGTGCGGCCAAGCGCGGTGGTGTGCAAACGCCACACCCACTGAGCTACACAGGCTCACACAAAACACAGGTAGCAATTTAATAACTTTGTTTGGGATGCCGTCAGGTCTAGGAGCTTTTTTATTTTTTAAATGTTGTATGATGTCGTAGATTTCGGGTGGTGAAGTAGGTGTGAGTTGGCTGGTACAAGTATCACACTGTTTTAGTACGTATCTGACGGCGGTGGATTTTATAAATATGATTGAAGTTCGGGTTATCATAAGATGGACTGCACTGCTTTTCTAAGTTTTTGACTATAGTTTCAACTTTTTCAGCATCTGAGTGAACTATGCCTAAATCCGATTTGAGAGGAGGAAGAGTTTTATTTTTATTTTTGATATTTCTTAACAGTTTCCAAACGGTTTGATCACTGGGTGAAATGGAAGCTAATTTATCTTCCCATAGTTTGTTTCTGTGGGCCTTCAGTGTATCTCTCAGTTTTTAGTGAACAGTGAACTCAACCGATTGAATAGTGAACAGTGTCACTATTCAATCGGTTGAGTAACGTTTTATCCTGGGCAGCCCTGGTATTAAAGTATCGTTTTCTTGCCTTATTTTTTCCCTGATTAAGTTCAAATATCTTCTGGTAGTCTTTTAGGCTTAGAAGTAGGCGTATTTGAGGTGATAGATGATAAGGCTGCATTGATTTGTTGAGTAAATTTATTGATTGCAGAATCAATTTTTTCTTTAGAGTTAATATGAGGAACAGGACCAAAGTAGTTTTGGAGTACATTGGATAGTTTTTCCCAAGGTGTGAGGCAGGGGGGGGGGGCATTCCCTTTTGATTGCCTAATTGGAACAGAATAGGGTTGTAATCGGAAGTTAATTCGTCAAGTGAATCCAAGTTGTACTGGAATTTGACATTTTGGAGGACAGCTATATCTAGGACGTCGGAGGAGCCAATTGGACTGATAGGAGTTGGTATAGAAGGACCAGCCACAGCTATGCAATTAGAACTTGAGTAGTTAAACAGTATTCGCCCATTTTTGTTGGTAAATTTACAAAACATCCCTCCTGTTCCAGGCAGGATGTTTTGCATTGAAGTCTCCAGCGATGATGACCGGTTTTTTACTCCAAGGATGGCATCCAGATCTGAGGTCAACAATGTTTTTGATGGAGGGTGGTAAGCAGCAAACATTTTTAGGTTTCCAGTTGAGTTTGTGAAGACATTAATGCCTGTGATTTCGAGGTTGGTGGTTGTAGGGTTGGTTATTAAATGATGGTTGATATAGTTTTTGATAATGGTGGCTGTACCTCCACCTCTGTAGTCAACTATGTCGTTTCTGTAAATCTGATACCCTCTGCTTTTTAGATTGTCCGCAGGCCTCAGGTGAGTTTCATTGATTAGAAATATGTCTGGATTATATATATTGAATTCCTGGATTTCCATAACTTTATTTTTGATACCATTGGCGTTCCAAGCGATAATCCTAAGCGAATCTGGGGTGATTTTTTTCCTATGCATCAGAGAGTGCAGATAATATGGATTGGGTTTGCTGTAAGAATCTTTTTGCAACACTTAGTGATGGATTTGAGTTATTGAAATCCTGCAGCATATTTGCGAGAGAAGAGGTGATAATAGCTGATAGATTTCAATGTGGATTAGCCAGGTTCTGGGTTTGTACTATCTGTTTGGAGCAGGCCACATCAGCATATGTTCTCGCTTGATGTTGAAGATTCATTTTCTTAAGAGGCTCAGTTAATGGCGGGCGAGCACCTGTTGTCATGTTCTCACTCTTGGAAGACTGAGGAGCCTGAACTTCAGGAACTCTCGCACTAGATGACGAGGTAGATTGATTTTTGGGTTGTTCCATCTGTTTTTGGGATGATGTATACTCCCTCTATAATTAGCAGGGTGAGGACTCCTACAATTAGCACACTTAGTTGGGGTGCAGGTGTTTGTGGGATGATTCTCACCAGATTTTAGGCATCTGTACTGGGCTTTGCATAGCTTCTGGGCATGGCCAAATTTTTGGCATCTGTGGCACTGCCCAGAAGATGCTCTCTTTCTCAATGGTTCTGGGGTGATTTTAAGTCCACATATTGAGTTTAGATTGTATATGTCTTTGTAAATATTATGAATCTCTATTAAGACTAGAGGCATAGGTGTCTTATTTGATCTGAACATTCTAGTGACCTTTATGGGAGGTAGATCCTGTAAGTTGAGGCCAGGATCTACCGTGTCATTCATCCGTGTCAATATCCTCGGAGACACTTCGTAGGACCACTTTCAGAATTTTTTCGGAGGCAAGTGAAAATGTGTGATATTGTGTTCCTCTTGCGTCCAGCTCCTTTGTAAGATTTCTATAATCAGCCACCGTGGCGGGCTGAATTTTTATGCCCTCATCTACATTTTTAGCTGATCTATAACTTATTTGTAAGTTAGCCAGTGCCGGATTTACGTATGAGCTAAAAAAGCTACAGCATAGGACCTCGCAATCTGCAGGGGCCTCAAATAAAAAACAAAAAAATATATAAATTGATAAAAAAATATTCCTAGAAAAATCACTCAAATGAAGTCAGACATATCACGATGATAATTTCAAATAATTTTAAATATACAAAATATAACAAAAGTTTTTTTTCCCTCTCAAAAACGTATTAATTAAAATTTTTATCTTTAATACCCAAATAATTTTTAATTAATTTTTAAAATCATTATTTAGAAAATGTTTGTAATCTTTTATTTTCTGCGTTTACTTCTGCTATTCCATTTCCAACCACACAATGAAGCGAACATTTGTAAGCGGATACCAGAAAAGAAAAAGAAAGCAGCAGCTTGAAGACGAATTCAAAAAAGTAACAAAACTTGATATATATATATTTCACCGCAGCAACGAAAGATGATCCACAGACCCATGGAGAGTAGCCAATTCCAAAACAACCGCCTGTTGTCTCTGTGATCATAGAGTCTGGAATCACAGCTGATGGAAATATTGTAACTGATCCCAGTGTGAGCGTTGCTGCTGTTGGAGAACCGACATCTACAGTTGAAACAAAAAAAATTCACGAAACTTTGCTTACATACTTGACAAGAAAGCGTGGTCAAACCTTAGACTCGGGACTAGGAAAACAAATAAAAGTAGAACAGCTTTATTGGAGGAATGGGCTTGAGCGTGTTGTTGCAGTGATATGCACATTAGCAGAACGTGGTCTGGCTTTTAGGGGAGACAATAAAACTTTTGAATCGCGAAATAATGGCAACTACCTTGGTTTTTTAGAATTGATTGCTAAGTTTGATCCATTTCTTTCCAATCACATAAAACAACATGGAAACAGAGGATCTTGGTCTCCTTCATATTTGTCAAAGACAGTATGTGATGAATTGATCCAGCTTATGTCTAATAAAGTAAGAAAATCAATTTTGGATGATCTGAGAAAGGCTGGTTACTTCAGTTTGTCTCTGGACTCTACGCCAGATCTTTCCCATGTGGATCAACTAACTGTTATAGTAAGGTATGTATCACCTGGTGATGGTTTACCTGTTGAACGTTTTCTGACTTTCCTAGAGTTGGAAAATCACAGTGATGAATATATGGCAGGTATGGTGGTGGATTGTCTAAGTAAGGACTGCAAAGTTGATTTCAGCAAATGCCGAGGACAGTCATATGATAATGCAGCGAATATGGCTGCAAATACAAGGGAATGCAACAAAAAATCCTATCCTTGAGTTAAACAAGCATGCTATATATATTCCGTGTGCCTGTCATTTACTAAATCTTGTCGGCCGTGCTGCTGTAGATTGCTGTTTAGATGCAGTAAACTTTTTTGCTGTTGTTCAAGAAATATACACTTTCTTTTCATCTTCTACAAAGAGGTGGTCTGTGATGTTATCTTTCTTGAAAACAGACTGAGATACCAGAGTACTAAAAAGACTGTGTGACACTAGGTGGGAAGCAAATGTCAAAACAGTGTCTGCCATAAATGTGAGTTATAAGTCCATCATAGATGCTCTAAGTCACATTTATGATGACAAGAATGAAAAGGGAGCTATAAGACTAGAAGCTGGTACTCTTCTGGAAAAAATGGAGGAACTAGAGTTTGTTTTACAGAGGTACAGCTACGAAAAGCAGTAGATACGTTAATAAAAGAGTATCCGCACGATATTGATATTAATCTCACGAGTGAACTGAGGCACTTCCATGAGTATGTCAAGCAGAATTATCCTGAAAAAGAACATTTTCAACACAAAGATATGTATCAAATCATCTTTCAAGACAAGATTGAGTTAATTTTCCCTAATGTGGAAGCAATATTACGACTATTCCTGTGTTTAATGGTAACAAATTGTTCAGGAGAAACATCATTTACAGAGCTAAAGAGAATAAAAAATGAATTGAGAGCAGCTATGTCTCACGAAATATTGTCTGCACTTAGCATCATGTGTATAGAAAGCAATAAGTTACGTAGCATATCTTTTGATGACATAATTAATGATTTTGCTTTTGGGAAATCAAGAAAGAAAATGTTTTAAGTTATATCTTAGAGCCTTTTAGAGGATTATATAATATAATTATTTCTATTAAATATTGTTGTATTATAATAATTTATCCACTCGATATTTTCAATATATATATATATATATGTACCTCTATTAGTTGGAATTTTGGGTACCCAATTTTATGTGATGTCTGCTGTCAAATTTTCACCTGAATAAAAGATTAATTTTTTATATACTACCAATTATGTTGTTATATTAATTTAATTTTAATTTTTATTTTCCTATTTTAATTTAAAACTTTCTGTTCTATGAGCCTTATTTGTCGTTTTTAAAACCCTTTAATTATATAATTATTTCTGTGATTTTGTAAACGCATATTTTATTATTTTTTTAATAAAAATTAAGAGACAATATATTTTCATATATTAAAAAGGCGTATATATTTTAAATTTTTCTGGGACCAGCTGATGTAATTTAAAACAGTAGGGGCCTCTGGGTTTTGTATAGCTTAGGGCCTCACCAAGTCTAAATCTGGCCCTGAAGTTAGCCATGGTGGTTCTTAGTGTTGTCCATCTCTGTTTTTCCCTTTGGATAATCGGTGGCACCTTTTCATTGGGGGGAGGCAGAGTGATCTGAAATGGGAGCGTCCTCATTCATACCAACATCATTTGTTGGCTCAGCAGCGAGAGTTTTTCGCTTCTTACGAGCGTGGATCTCTCCTTGATCAAAAAGATTAGAGGCAGAGACAACTAGATTGAGTTTTCCTCCATTTGAGAAGATTCTTCATTTTCCTCAACATCGACCTCGGGTGAAGAATATAAGTTTAAGTAGCCGGGCCAATCTCGTTCAAATTTTTTGAGAAGCTTTTTAACAAACGTTAGTGCTAGCCCTTTATCGAGTGACTCGATAATGATGTCGAGGTCGATCATGCTAGTAGGCCATTTCAGCTTGAACTTCTTTTGGAGTTTATTAATGCGTATAAGAGTCGGCTCTTTATCGAGCAAATCAGTGACGATGTCTAGGTCAGGCACGCTCATATCGATTTAATTGCGTGTGAGTGCTAGTAGAAATCCCGCAAGTCTAGAGACCTGCCAGCCGAAATTTTGTAGAAAATCCCGCAGCCACAAAGGACTGCAAACAATACCAAGCGTAGGCTAAACGAAGCAATGGCAATTAAATTGCATCAGAAATCAAAAACCATGCGAAACCTTGTGCTACTATCAGTAATCATGCTCGGTAAAACTCGATATTTATGCAGTGGTGTAACAAGATTTTTTGATATGACAGAACATTATTTCCTTTAGAAATTGCAGAGTAGTTTGGCGTATAAAGTAATCTTAAGTGGAAATGTTAATTTTTTTAAAATATGTTTATTTAATTCGGTGTTGTCAAAAGTTAAATAACCATATTGGTTACATGAGCCCCCCCAAAAAAAGTTTTTTTTTTTTTGGGGGGGGGGGGCTCATGCGGCCCAGGCCGCGTGTTTGACATGCCTGCTTTAGATGGAAATAAAGCAGAATAAAAATAAAAAAGATGGAATTAAAGTAAAATAAAATAAAATTCTTATAGCCACCTTTAATGTGTGTGTATATAGGAACTGAATGTGGCAAAGAAAAAGAGATATAAAGCTGAAGCTATAGATGTTGAAACAGATTGAGGAATTTGAGTCTCGAGCTCATGAGTTAATTACAAATTAAGAAGAGGAATAGGAAATGTTTCGAGATATAATGGTAGGAGCAGGAGAAGTGTGTAGAAAAGAGAAGGAATAGAACCAGCTGGTGGCAGTGGCGTATTTAGGTATAGGCCCGGGCCTAGAGCGGCAAATTTTGAGGGGCGGCGGAAATTTCGGGCTCTCATTTTTGTAATTATATTTATATTACGAATTTATGATATAAATAGGTTATGCATGAAAATCAACATGTTCATTAAATATGGGGGGAGGCACTTTCTGCGGGCCTAGGGGCGGGAAATATCTAAATACGCCACTGGCTGGTGGTATGAGAGAGTTGAAGACGCAATGAATGGCGAATTCTCCATGCTTGCTATCCTTGGAGAAATACAATGCTAATAAATGCATGCATTTATAAGCATTGTATTTTAGGCTTTTATTTTTGTAGACAGAAGACGTCTTAAGCTTGTGCGGCAATAATTGAGCTTTGACTAGCCGAGCAAGCTCGGCTAGTCAAAGCTACCTTGGCTTGCTCGGTTGTAGGTGCTTCCAGGTCTTCGCTGAGGTACTGTGATTTCATAATGCGCACGCATAATTATTTCCGCTCCCTTTACGTCATCTTAAACACAAGGCCATATGCAGTCAAAGTAGATCTAGCCAGTGAGCTTCAGCCAGCCTTTACAAGTGTGTGTGTGTTGCTTGGGAAAATTAAGTTACAAGCAACTTTTTATGACGATGTTATTGACCAGTTCATAAAGAAGTACCGTAGGGTAGAATTTGTATTCAAGTAGCTAAATTGAGAAAAAGATAGAATATCATTTCTAAAATAAATGTTGTATTTGTATAATTAAATGTACATAAATTTCTAAATACTGTATATAGTTTTAAATAGTCAGTAATTCATTATTCTGCTAATCAGACTTCAATTACACCTCTCATTCCCTGAATGATAACAAGAGCAAGCATGAATTTCAAGACCAGCATTCGCCCATGGAAGCAATAAGTTAAAAATAAAGCTTTACGCAAGTTCATAAGGACTAGATCAAATGATAGAACTGTTAGGATTAGGGAAGAAAAGCTATGCAAAAAACAAAGAGTAAAAGATAAAAAGCTGGGTTTAATTCACACATAAGTTAATGCTACATGGACTAATGCATAGTGGACAGGGCCGGCCATCTCGGGGGTGCAGTGGATGCAATGCACCCGGGCCCCACGATCGAGTCGGTACACATTTGCGGAAACGTATGATATTTCGAATGTGTTTTTTTTTGTTTTTGTTTTTGTTTTCCTGTGCCAAAATCATTTGCAGGTAAGAGGTTTTACAATACGTTTATTTCGAATCCTTTAATTTTTACCTTTGAAAAATATTTTAGGGCCCGAAAAGGTTTCTTTCACCTGGGCCCTTTATAGAGAAGGCCGGTCCTGATAGTGGAACAGTATTTTAACAAATGGAGAAAGGCCTATGTTATTCATTTCATGACCCCAAGTTGTATGGAATAATGATAATAGAAGAAGCAATGAGGAACCAAGCTTTTTTAATAAATGGAGGTAGAAATCTTGTGAATACTGGATCATTGAACATTATTTTACAGATCTGTTAAATGAAGCAATCAGCACTCATCAGGTGGTTAACTGTGTATAACAGGTTTTTTGTTTCTTTTTTTTCCTGTATTTTTAATTTTAAATTAACGGTTTGGAGAATTTATTTTTTCGTTATTGGTTTAATTCACATTTCCAGCTATCTGATATGTATTTCTACACTCAGTTATCTATACCTTATGTTCGCCATCATCATCCTTTGAGGGATTCACACCCAGTGGCCTGTTTCGGTCTCTTTCTACCTTTATATTGGTCGTCCCTGACTTCTCTATCCTCCAACTGGATGGTATCGGAGTTTTTTTTTTTTTTTTTTGAGTAGTCTTGAACTGCCCATTCTTTCGATATGTTCACTTCTTTCGGCATTCATACACTTTGCCCAATACTGAGTCTATTTTTAGTTCGTTAGGAATTTCTGTGCTTCTTTTGTCCCAGAGAATATAGTCTGCTGACCTTTGCAGGAATTTCATTTCTCCAGTTTCTATTCTTTTTTTTTCCTGCAATTTTTATGACCCATAATTCACTTTCGTAGTAGAGAAGGTCTTGCCAAACTTTATAAACTGTTATTCTAACTTGGTTAGGTTTGAAAATGTTATTGATCATTCTTGTTATCTTTAGAAAATTTGAAATTTTGATGTCAGTGTCATCTTCTTTTGTATATGATACAGCACATCCAAGTTATTTGAAACAGTTAATTTGTTTTAAATTTTTATTTTCACTCATGATTTTACTTCTGATTGGAAATGGTCCTTTAAAAGCCATGATTTTTGTTTTGTCTGTTGATATTTGCACTCCAAATTTTTTTTTTTGCACTTATTAAGGCATATATTGATTTTTGGAGTTCATTTTCACTTCTTGCTATGATTATCCTTCGAACGAAAGGATATTAAATATAGTTCCACGATCCAGTTGAAATGCCTGTTTTCTATTTTACTTTTATTTCTTTACTAATTCATCTATATAGATATTAAATAACAGTGATGACATTGGAAATCCTTGACGGACCCCTCTGTTACAGAATGGAAATCTTATTGATTTCCATTCTGTAACTTTAATTTGGAATGTTTAGATTCTTGAGTCTGGTTCCACAATCCTTAAGACTGTTAATGACGTTCTGGTAGTCTACAAATGCTATGCGCGTTTCTATGTTGTATTCGTAATGTTTTTCCATTACTTTTTTAATGTAAAAGCTGAGTCAATGCACGATCGTCCTTTTCGAAAGCCATTTGCTCTTCTCAAAGTTTATCTTCCACATATGATTTAAGTTTTGAAGTTAATATTCGTGCATATAACTTATAACCAGTATCTAGAAGACTTGACCCTCTGTGGTTTTCACAGTTGCAATTATCGCATTTTTTATATATTGGGATGATAATTACCTTATTCTAACTTTCTTGAATTTTTCTTTGCTGTCAGATATTGAATAATTTTAAAAGTCGTTTGATAAATAATCTTTCGCTCTTTTAATTATATACCGTCTCAGCTCTGAGCAGGTCTTGTTCTAAATTATTTACCATCTTTACCTTCAAAAAATGCACACATATTTCAAATTAATATCATTGAATTAAAAACTTCATTTAATTATCTCGATTTTAGCCTAGTTGTGATAAAGAGACTCCATTGCCAAAATAACTTTGTGTTTAATTTAGCCTATTTACAGCATTTTTTATTTGAAAAAAAAAAAAAAAACTTTTGATTGGGATTCAATTGGAAAAAGATAGGCATAGAAAAAGAAGAGATACTCATCAAGAATATGCATGTTAAATCAGTGATTTTGTACAGATTAAATTTTGTCATTCAGAGTGATTTATACTTAATAATGGAATGCAACAAGTGTCTTTTCTGTTAATTGTGGTGATGCATAGTATCCTTTCAGCGTAAAACTCACCTCTATCTCTTGCGTGGTTTATTAGTAATGAATGTTTAAAATGTTTCAAGCAGCTTCTGATTTACCTGTATTAATGACCAGAAAAGGAGAAACAGCTGTGTAGTGATTTGGGCACATCCGAATGCCGTGTGATGGATGCGACTGAACAAAATGAATTTTGTGACAAGAACTATCGTGTACTTATAAATAGCAAGAAGAGAGATGTTTTTAAATTGTAGAGAAAATGTAGACATTAATGGTGTTGAACTCATTGGACAAGCCGTGAAGAGTAGAGAAAATTTCAAATATCTAAGAAGTATATTTTCTGAATAATAGAAAGTATACTTTCTATTGATGATCACGAGATGAGAAGAATTTCACTGGACCAAACGTTTTTTAACGGTGAAAGTATTCTACTTTGGGATAGTGATGTCCCACTGTGGTATGCAAGCCTTTAATTAACAGTAGTTATATTTTGCATATTTTGATTTATGCAACATGTAGACTAATAAAAAGAAACATAAGTAGAATACAAGCAGTAAAAATGAAAATTTTAAGTAAGTGTTGACAAAAACAAGGAAAGATAGAATAAGAAATGTTTGTGAACTCTTGCTCGAGTGGTTTGGACATGGAATAATTTAGAATGAAATGAAAATTTAAGAGAAATGACCAAAGAAAAGGTAGAGAAACCAGATAAGATTTAGAAAAAAAATAAAGATATAATTGAGAATGTAAAGAAATGGAGAGCGTTGATTCACATGACCTGACAGTTTCTGCTGGAGCAGTTGTTGATAAAGGCAAAGCTTTCCAAGGAAGACTTACTAATCCACTTTCCTACCTTAAATTGTTTACAGTCACTAAATATGTGGATGTAAAGTTGCAAATGAAATACCTTTTGGGTACTCTTATGAAAACTAGGATACAAAGCAAATATATCTTTCATCCATATTGGCCGTTTGTAAATAAATGGTGAATCTTTAAGCAAAGTGCGTTTCAAACCTTGTCCATATATACTACTAGGAAAGAAGACAAATGATATCCCATTGGGTAAGATGTATCGTGCTATGTAGCAAGTCACATGCTTGTAGCTGGTATTAATTATAGGATTTTGATGCTCCCAAGTCAGTGCAATTTTGTCTAAATGAAATGGCTACGAGACGGGAACTGGCGGAGTTTGAACTAGGCGTTGCGATAGAATGCAATGTTGGAGTTTATATGTTCGTCAAACTCTTATCAGATTGGGCCATCCCAGGACAACAGTCAGTTATAGCATACAAAGATGGAAGCATAAGGATTCAACATTCAAGATGCATAAGGAAAAATCCAGAACTATGGCTCACAACATAAGATTCCATGGTAGTACTGCAATATGCAAGCCCCCCATTATCCGAACAAACATGCAGCATGGTCTTCAGTGGTGCAAAGAGCATGTTTAATGGGACGCGGAAGTTTGGAAAGCCGTGCTATGGAGGAACGAATTCACGCTACACCCACTACCGAGCAGATGGATGGGTGTGGAGGATGGTTGGTGAACGTCTCTTACTAGAGTGCGTAACTTCATCTATGAAATTCGGAGGTGGTGGTGGTGTACTGGTATGTTCCTGTTTTTCCTACTTTGGGCTCGGACCTCTGTGTTCCCACGAACAATGAACTCCAAGAGGTATCTGAACATTTTGGGCAATGCCATGCTTCTTACTTTGTGTCTGTTCTAGAACTGATCATTGTCTCTTTCAGCAAAACAATCCATTTTATCATAAGAATACTGCTGCTGTGACTGCGTGGTATGTGGACATGAACCTTACCACACTAGACTGGCCTCCATAGAGCCGAGGTCTCTACCCTATTGACCATCAGTGGAATGAACTGGAGCGTCAGAATTGCTGCCTGGAATGTTGAGAGTATAACCCACAAAGAAGTACTAGATAAACAGCTTAAGAAGGTAAACGTTGATTTACAATAATCACTGAAGCAGCTATGGCAGTGAAAGATTAATATTAAC
Organism: Typopeltis vanoorti; assembly: GCF_054136105.1. Taxonomy (NCBI): domain Eukaryota; kingdom Metazoa; phylum Arthropoda; class Arachnida; order Uropygi; family Thelyphonidae; genus Typopeltis; species Typopeltis vanoorti. The sequence goes on from NC_143565.1 coordinate 49,047,209, forward strand.
AAGAATGCGAAAAAAATGGTCATCTAATAATTATATGAACATACGCCCTAGTAGAAGGCAAAGATGAATAAAATGAAGAATTTTATAACCGAGTACTAGAAAAAATATAAATAAAGAACCTGCACAGTTCTTATATTCAGCATCAAAATACTAATTGAGAGAAGGGAATTCAACTTAGAAATGCATCTATCATTAATAGATTATAAAAATAAACTTTTGACAAGATAGACAGCTATAAAATACTGTAAGCAACAAAGGAAGGATTCCAATAGAAAATAATTTTATCTTAGATATCATGCTTTTTGCAGATGACCAAGTGATATTTGTCACAACTGAGGACACTCTACATAATGCTGTCTATAAACTGAATTTAATAATACACTATGATATTTATATATATCATATATACAATATGATATATCTCTCAAGAAAAACAAAAGCACGGCATTCAAAGGAAAATGACCATCACAGTAATTATTTTTATTATAATTATTATTATTTAGAGGCACTTACAGGGAGTCAGAGTCATCGAGAGAGGCCACGTACTACACACACCAGCTATCATATTATTCTTGAATTCATTCACACTAATTTCACTCACAACATCCAATGGCAATCACCACCACCATCTGGGAGAAAAATCTAGCCCTTCTTAATGGCATTCACTCTCAGCTTCCTCTTGTCCTTTCCCCACCCTCCATAAATTGAAAAATTCCATCAATTGAAATCCTGTATGACCCTTTGTAAGTCTCAATCATGTCACTGCTTTTTCTCCTGTTTGCTAGTGTCTGAAGTCTAGAAATTCTTAATCTGTCTTCATATTAATCCTGATAACATTTTTAACACTCTCCTTTGTACTTCCAATATATCAGAATCACAACGGAAATCAGGATACCAGACCTGCGCACATAGTCCAAGTGTGGTCTTATCAAGGCCTTGTAAAGAGGCAAATTAACGTCCTTATCTTTACATGTGAACGTTAGTTTCAGCATTGCAATTATCTTTTGAGTTGTATTTGCAATCTTTGCAACATGATTCCTGAACGTCAACTTCTTATCTATTAACACCCCAAGATCCCGAGTCTCATCAGTTTCTTTTAGCCTAATCCAACAATATAATACTACATTGGATATTTAAACACGCCAAAACTGACATTGAACTGACACCCATTTTTCCATGCCCACAGTTCCCGTCTGTTCGAATCATTTTGCAAGTACTTCATATCAGCAGCATTACTGATTATGTTACCTATCTTTGCATCATCAGCAAATAGCTGTATGTCGCTTGTTAAATCCTTCCCAATATCATTAATGTACAGATTGAATAACAGTGAACCAAGCAGTGATCCTTGTGTTACACCACTTTTTTTTATTTTTTTTATTATTAATCTTTGTACTGGTTATGGGTAGTACTACCCTTACATCACGTCCACACATCTCATCCAGAGTTGATATAGGCCTAAGCCTTTACAAGTGTTTTACCCTATGCCTGTTCTAGTTATCATTGTATTCACTCTCTACTGGCAACGCCATGCCACCAGTGTGCCCTGTAGGGCCCTCAAGGAAAGAACTTATATATCCTTCTGCGTAAGCCCAAGCTGTTTTAAGTCATTATAGCTATCTGCGCTCCATATGCCATGTAAAGAGATGGTGGCGCTGGTTAACTTCGGAGTTACCCCATGCTCCTCCCTTACCTTATTATTATGGCTATAGACTAATGGGCATCCTGTTCCCACCACCTGGGCATCAACTGCTCAAATGCCACCATCTCTTTTAATCACTAAGTCTGGCTTAGGCAAACCCACGGAAGTCATATAATGTGGTTCCACCGCGGTCTCCCAACCATTGTTCTTAAAGCGGTTGTTCAGAATGGAGACCACGGCGTCATGCCTCCGCACGAAGACCCCATGGGTGCGGAAGCAACAGTGGGCTATATGAGAAAATGTCTCGCTGTATTGGCAGCCAACCCTGCAGTTTGAGTCGTCACTACCCCATCGAGCTGTACGGGCTCGAATGGCCAGGGCATTGATCCTCGTCCTGATAATGTTAATATACTCGAACCCAGGGAGGAGTCTGGTGCCATCCCTTACCCAATCATGCTGGGAGGCACCAGATATGACTCTTTTAAAGGAGTACCATCCAGAACAGTGCAGCAGAGATGTCCCTCTCTTGTGTTCTGCGGGTACTAACTCAATTAAGGTAATTTGATAATAGGACCAGCTTTAGCCCGCCCAAACTCTTGTATTAATGGGCTATAGAAAGCATCTCTGCAGATAGGGCAAGAAAGTAGTTCTAACTTCGCGATTCTGGACAGCTGCAGGCATGTGATCAGCCATCTAAGTGATGGAAGCCCGAGCCCGCTTGCCTTCACCCTCGCGTGGAAATATGCCGTAGGGGGGGGGGGTGTCAGGCAGCAGTTGAAGCCATGATCTCACTGCTGAACGCACAGCCCTTCCACTCGGGACAGGACCAAGATATATGTCCTATCAAGCACCAACTTGTGGTAAAAGCGAGGTAGGAGATAGTGGGAAAGGAGAAACAGAGTAACTTTCCTCAAAGAAGCGATCCCAGCTTCTAGAATAGAAGGGATAAAAGACCTTCCCTTTGGCGTGAACATGATACCGAGTTATCTCCACTCTTCCCGGATGGTCAAAGCATTCAACGGCCTCCCGTGCAGGGGAAAACTATAGTCGCGACCTTAAGCTTTTTGTCACTACCAGAGGGGACAAGAGCTAAAGAGCAGGACGTCTCTACGTTAATAGAAAGGCCTCGAATAGAGAAAAGGTGAAGTACCCACTCAAGGAGTTCCTGCAAGCCTACCGTAGTAGAAGGTAAGAGAATAAGATCGTCCGCAAAGGCCATAGCATTAAAGCTAGAAGCGCCTAGAGAGTAGCCTATATTGCGAGGAAGAGAGTGAAGAAAGTATTCTATAACGCAGTTAAAGATACAGAATCACCCTGAGGAACACCCCGCGCTGCAGGAATAGAAGACGCACGGGACCTTGTAGTTATAGTGATGAAGCTACACAAGTATAGCTCAATAACATAGGAAAGAAAGGGTTCTGGACATCCAGCAATAGACAGCGCTCGAAGGAGAGCAGGAAGGGAGACGTTATCAAAGGCCATTTGGAGGTCCAGCCAAGCCATATATAAAGGCTTAAGGCGGCGTCGGGAATCAGAGAGAAGAGAAGAAAGAAGATATATATTCTTGGCACAGCCGTCCAAAGGAACTAAAGCTCTCTGTCTATAATCATGCTATATATGTTGCTGAATTCGTTTAACTAAGATTTTATGATAGAGTATATAAGTATCATAGGGGAGATGGTAATAGGTCTAAAATCTTATGCACGGCTTGAAGTTTCTTTCTTCGGAATTAAGATAGTTCTTAAACCTTACAGACTCAGTTCTCCCATATACCACTTTTGATATCTGTCAGTTAGCCATTCTCTTTTCCATGCTAATATTCTATAACCCAGACCCATTTTCTCCAATTTATGCAAAAGTCAACCATGCTGTATTCTATCAAAAGCCTAAGCAAAATCCAAAATATCATGGTGTATCCATTCTCTTTGTCTACTGCAATGGTAACATTTTTATAGAATGAGAACAAGTTGCTAAAACATGACCTTCCTTTAGTAAACCCATGTTGTTCACTGCAAAGTAAAAATTCACTGTCAACCCATTTTTCTGAATGTAAGCCACAACCAGATTTTCCAAAATCTTCATCACCACTCCTGAGATATTAATTGGTCGATAGTTGGGTACATCGGTCTTTGCACAACCCTGGTGCAATGGAATTACCATACATTCCTTCCATTCCTGCAGAATCTTCCCTGTTCTCAGACTCATATTAAACAGCCTAGCCAAAGGAATTGCCACTTCAGCTAACACTCCTTTAGCACACGTGCTGATATTCCATTAGTCCCTATTGCTGAATTCTTATTCAATTTGTGCAACAGTCTAACACCTCGTTATCATACACCTGCTTTTCTTCATCTACTGAAGAGATAACAGTGAACTCAATGTTGCATACACCAGGTTGATAGCTTTTAACAAAATGGACAATCATTAGTTGAACAAACTCTTCTGCATCTGTAACCGTCATGCCATCTGCATTTAGAAGAATTATTCTTTCATATTCATTCTTTCTTTTATTTGAAGCATATCGATAGAATTCTTGTGGGTTGTCTTTACCACACAGAGTCAGTTTCTTTTCATACTCAAACTTTGCTTTCTGTACAACAATTGTGACAATTCTAACCTGCTGCTTATAACTTCATGACGCATGCCATCCTTATGCACACAGTATTCCTTCCACATCATCCATTTCTTACGAATCTCTTGCTTAATAAGATTACACATCCATTTGACTCCTACTCTATTTCTTCTTCGAACTCTTGGGACACATTATGATATCGCATCATTCAAGTGTTGTTTAAGTGCTTCCCATGCACTGTCGATATTCTTTCCATCCAGCAACCGATCCCATTCCACTGAACTCAGTATACTCCTCAGATGGTCATAATATCCTGCTTTGTAGTTCTTGCTTTGTTTGTAGTAATAAACAATAAAATGATATCAAGTCATCAATTTAAATTATTTGGGCTATAAATTATGTTTACACTCCTCTGCGCAAAACCGCTCCAAGAGAGAACGTCGTTAGTTGGCTGACTGCAGGAAATTTTCTTAATCCCTTTTTTTCTACCAGTTCCCGAGTTAGTCGATCTCTGGCACAGGCAAGAGGGTTTGTTCGCCCATAAACTCAAGAAAATCGACCGTAGAAGCCACATTATTTCAGACATTAAAAATATTGTTTACATCAAGTGATTCAGGAGTTCTTCAAGCAAACTAGGAAACTCTCAGGAAATAGATGAAGCTAGAAATTTAGGGGTACACTTAGACAAAGAGTTAAAAGTTAGAGGACATTTTGCTAAAGTTCACCAAAACATTAATTGACTATTGAAAAGTACATTAAGAAACGGGATTTGTTTTTTTTGGATAAAATATCAAAATTATGGTAAAAAATTTTTAAAAATTAGACATGAAAAAATATTGTTTATTATCAATAAAATTATACAGTTTGGTATAATTTAAAATTACTTAAAAATAAAATATATTCTTCCTGTTTTGTTTCATGAAAAAATATTGTTTATTATCGATAAAATTATACAGTTTAGTATAATTCAAAATTACTTAAAAATAAAATCCATTATCATACCACCAATAATGTTCTAAAATAAAACTATAACAAATGAAGTCTTTAATTATAATGTCCAAATATTTTCCCGAGTTAGTCGATCTCTGGCACGGGCAAGCGGGTTTTCTCCTCCCAGAAACTAGGTTTTTTATCCCCTAAACTTAAGAAAATCGACCATAGTACCCACATTATTTCAGACAGTAAGATATCTTGTTAGGGTTAGGCTGGCAAATAAGTGCTGGCAGCACTTATTTGCCAGCCTCTTCATCGGTGGCTACTATAATTAGTGATAGACATGGGCCAGCTATCTCTGATTGGCTACCGGTGGAGATTGAACTGCCCACTCAGTCACCAAAAGCTAGATAGAATATAAAGGCCTCGCCTACTCCCTATAAGGGAATAAAAGATGTTAGCTGATTTTTTTAATATTTAAAGAGATGATGTAAACATGATAAGCACTACGAACACTCTACTACTTGTGCAAACTGCATATAAAGAACATTGTAACTGCGCGACGGACAGTGCCGTATTACGGTAATAACTCGCATCTCACTATGACGTGCATATGCTTGCGCGCGTAGCAATATGACACTGTGGTAAGCACGGTGCTGCTAGTATCCTTCACCCTCCTAAGTGGTACAAGATGGATTTTTATTATTTTTTATACAAAATAACGGAATTGTATAGGATTGTTGTTGATAAAATTAAATATTACAAGCAAATATAAATAAATGAATAAATATATTTATATAGCTAGAAAAAGTGGAAGTGCTGCAGTTCCACAGTGTCAATGCACGAGCTGCCCCTGGGTGCGCCTATAATCATTGATAGACATGGGCCAGCTATCTCTGATTGGCTGCTGGTGGAGATTGAACTGCCCACTCAATCTACAAAAGCTAGGTATGGTTAGAAGTTCTTGCCTACTCCCTTATAAGGAAATAAAAAGGGTTAGCTGATTATACTATTATAAATAGAGATCACGAACTTGTTATTTCTCTTTATAAGGTCTTGATATGTTCCCATCTGGAATACTGTGCTCAAATCTAGTCCTGGGGATGAAGAAGCCTTGGAGGATTCAGAAGCGAACGACCAGGATGGTGAGCGGTCTGTGGAATGTTCCCCTATGAGGATAGATTGGGAGTATGTAGATTTCAGAAGTTGGTTGATAGGATAAAATCTGGGAATATGATAGAAACATTTTAGTTGCTTAAAGGGTTTTATAGAATTGATGCAGGGGAAATGTTTTAGCACATGCACATGGCTAGAGGCAGTCAGAACAAGTGGTCATCCCTGGAAGTTGAACAACGGTGTAGTTAGTAGGGTGTGAGGACTAGATTTTTTGCTTGGAGAGATATGTGAATGCTTGTAATGGCTTTCCACCATCAGTTGTGCGTGGTTTGTCTGTAAATGGGTTTAAGGAGCGGTATGATAGATTGTGTTTCCCGGGATGTCTTCAGACGCTAATGAGGTGCCTGTATAATAATAATAATAATAATAATAATAATAATAACAATAATAATAATAGCGTCTTAATTCCTTTAGAGCAAGGATAAGGACTTGTTTGTTTTCTGGAAGGGTTTTTCGAAAGCATTGCGTCTCCCTGTTGTGTCCCAAACGTGTTCTATGGGACTGAGATCTAGGGAGCGTTGTGGCCACTCGATTCGACTATTATCCTCGCTCTCCAGAAGTATCTCCACTGCTCATGTACGACGCGGTGTCATGGTCATCCATTGAAATTATTTTTTCTCCTACATCGCAACGAAACGTCGAAATGATGTTTAAAAACGTAATTGCAATATCGTTCCCCAAACATAATCCCTTTTTCCAGCACTTGTAGCTCAGTGCGTCCATTAACCATAATGCCTCCCCCCCCCCACACACACACCATGATCTCAGCACTGCAGTTTCTATTCCTTTCAAGAACATTCTTGCGTTGGTAAACAGTACCACTTTCACACCAGATCAAGTGTCGTCTAGAATCGGAGGAAACACTAAAACGACTCTCATCTGTAAAGATTTTTATTAACCCATTATTGTCCAATTTTTATGGATACAACACCGCTGAAAACGTGCTCTGTGATGAGCTGTGGATAAAGGGACACCGACTGCAGGCCTTCGAGCGTATAGGTCTGATTGTTGCAGATGTCTTGCTGAACTGACTTGGTGCGTCGATTAGATTTTGCTGTTATAATCAAAAATCACTTTTCATGCTCTGTGGTAGAGCGAGGGTGACCTCTTTGCAAATGTCTGGAATGCAACCATTGGCTTGAAAAGCTGCTCAGAATCTGGATACAACGATATGTGAGATTCCAATCTCTCTTGGAGTATCAGTAATTCTGCGTCTTTCTTCACGTTTCGCATTAATTCTTCCCTCTTGAAATAATCTAGATCAGGACAATCCAAAACACTGCCCACGGGGAGATTTTGTGCAGCCCGCCAGTGGATTTTGATTTTCACGAGCGAAAAAATAAAATAACAATTTGATTCGAATGCGTATTAGATATTTTAATTCTAATCGATAATCTCGATTTGGTCATTTTATTTGGTGTTTTTACATCACTATATACCTACGTGTTTTTCAAATACTAGATGTGTCAAAGAAGCACTATTACACTGTTTTGTTCCAACGCTCATGCTCATGGCGCTAACGGGGAACTTGAGCGAGCGATTAGAGCGCAATTAGTGTTGTTCGTTTGTTCAGCTATCGAGGTTGTGTCGCTTGCTCACCAAATTACTAGATACGCATTGTGATGCGGTCATCGAATAAATCTTTTCTTTTTAATGCGGCCCTCGGATTACCTAAGTTTGGACAGCCCTGATCTCGTAGATGATGTCTTTGAGACATCACAAGACATGAACTTTATTCCTTCACGAAAAGAGCTTCCTTTGAACTCAATTCGCTTAGCACAACCTTTTGCCTTTTTATCCTGCTGAGTGCTACAACGTGGCCCTTTTGCGCGCGATTAGAAAATTGGAATGTGTACGCGCCTTTTACTCGAAATTGTCAGTTATACAAATTGCCACAGGATGATTCGTCTGGATTTGCAGTTGTAGTCTTTAGAAATAGTCTTGGTCCTTAGATTTTTGGAATAAGTGTGTGTGTGTGTGTGTGTGTGTGTGTGTGTGTGTGTGTGTGTGTGTGTGTGTGTGTGTGTGTGTGTGTGTGTGTGTGTGTGTGTATAAAAGGACGAAAAAGAGATAAGAAAAGAATCTTTGCCGCTGAAATGAAATATATCTGAAGAAGAGCAGATTATTATTATTATTTGACACCTCCAGGGAGTCCAAGACTCATCGAGGGAGGGCAACTACTCTAGAACTCTCAGTCTCCAACATTCAATCAACTAACTACAGCGAACCTCATCATCTACACCAACGCTACCACTAGGAAATCACAAACATCCATGCCCACGGCTGGATTCGAACTCGTAGCCATTTGGCTGCAGAGCGGATACGCTAACCACTCAGCCAGCCAGGCTGGCATAAGAGACTAAATTAAAAGAGAAATGGAGACACTGAAAAAAACGATTACAAACACTAATAATGAGAACCATAGAAAAAATACAGAACCAAATGAAAGACCATCTAGAACGAATGGTGTATGATAGATACACAAAGACGATCACCTACAAACCATAAGATCGAAGAAACATAGGTAGATCATGAAAAGTTGGGCCGAGATGGAAACAAGCCACCTGGCACATTCGCGATAGTAAGAAGAGTTTAGTGCTTCTCGAATATGAGAAATCATTCAGAGAAACCATTTTATCAATCTCTAGCAATGTACCACAGATATAGATATCACTACAGATTCACTGCCTTGGCTTTCACTTCTTTCCTGGCAACCTACTTATCCTAACCTAACCTTTTTGCTACTCATATATCATTTCTACATTAATGAAACTATGGTATCCTAGGAGAGCCTGTGTAGCTCAGTGGATGTGGCGTTTGCATACCACGGCGCTTGGCCGCACGAAGGTAGACTTGGTTTCGAGTCTAGTCGGCGACTAGAGGAAATTTTTCTAAGCCTTTTTTCGACCGGTTCCCGAGTTAGTCGATCTCTGGCACGGGCAAGCGGGTTTTTTCTCCCGGAAACTCGGGTTTTTCGTCCTGTAAACTCAAGAAAATCGACCGTAGAACCCACATTATTTCAGACATTAAATATATTGTGTTAGGGTTAGGGACCACGAGATGGCGGCACATTTGAGCCGTCTCTCTTCACTGTGTACTGCTTAATTAGTGATAGCCTTGGGCCATCTATCTCTGATTGGTACCAGTGGAGATTGAACTGCCCACTCAGTCTCCAAAAGTTAGATAGGGCTAAATGGCCTCTCCTACTCCCCGTATACGGGAATAAAAAAGGTGTTAGCTGATTTTTTTTTTTTTTTTTGGTATCCTAGGTCTGGTTCCCACTGATGTGACCTCAATAGACGTCAAAACCTGACTGTGTAGTGATCACCCCATAATGATATTATTTATTTATTATTACGTGACACCTCAAGAGAGTCTAAGGACTCATCGAGGGAGGACACCTACTCTACATCTATCTCCACCACCCAAATCCACCCACTACAACTAACTGCAACTACGTCAACGCCATCTGCCGCCCGCTACCACCACTAGTGTTTCCACAGACAATCACAAACATCCATTCCCACGGCGGGATTCGAACCCGCAGCCTTTTGGCTGGAGAGCGGATACGTTAACCGCTCGGCCAACCAGGCCTGCAAATTTCCTCTAGCCGCCGACTAGATTCGAAAACAAGTCTTCCTTCGTGCGGTCAAGCGCCATGGTATGCAAACGCGCATGCACTGAGCTACACAGGCTCTCATGTTAGTATCAAAAGTAAATATACTTTGCATCATAGGATACTAAGCCAATTTATCTGGCGTCATCAGCTACCATATACAAGTAGCTTAGTCGTGAAGATACTTCACGCACAAACTTTGTTTGCATACACATGGCGCGGAAATGGGGATGTGAGTTCAGTGTTGAAAAATGTAAGGTTTTAAAATATGGAAAACAAAGATGGAGTGCAGAATTTATGCTTGGTGAGAATATATTGTTGGAGGTAGAGGAAATAAGAGATCTGGGGGTGATAGTGGATAAGGATCTAAAATTTAGGGGACACATCGCCAAAATTGTGAAGACAACACAAAGGCTTCTGGGAATGATGAGGACACTGATGTATAGAAGTAGGGAGATTCTTGTTCTGTTGTATAAGGCTCTGATTAGGCCACACATGGACTATTGTGCCCAGATTTGGTCACCGGGTTTTCAGAAGGATGAAGAAATGTTGGAAAGGGTTCAAAGGTGACTGACTAAGGTAATTTCTGACCTCTGGAATGTCGAGTATGAGGAAAGATTGAGCAGATGTAATTTGCAGAGTCTGGTGAACAGGAGGAAGAGGGGAGATATGATAGAGACCTAGAAGTTGGTAAGGGCTTGTTATAGGATCAATGGTGGAGAAGTTCTACAGAGAATAGTGGGAGATCAGGGGAGAACCAGAGGTCATCCCTGGAAACTGTATAAAGAGGGTGTGAGTAGGGGAGTGAGAGGCAGGTTTTTTTCCTGCAGAGTTGTGAATGATTGGAATGCTTTGCCTGAGAGTGTGGTGTCTGCAAGGAGTTTGAGTGTGTTTAAGACACGGTATGATGAGATGTGTGTGTGATAAAAGGACCTCCCAGATGAGTCTTTGACTCCATGAGGTCTTGGAGTAATAATAATTACCCCAAGACTTCAATAATAATAATAATAATAATAATAATAATAATAATAATAATAATAATAATAATAATAATAATAATAATAATAAAGGGAGGTCAGAAGAATATAATTTCTTTGCAGGAATTATTTTGTAACCAAGTGAATAAAAAATTCTGCATATGTAATAGTCTGTAAAAGCTGCCAGTTTTACTCGTACTTACCAAATCCTTGTTTATTAATGATTATTTATTTTATTTATTTATTATTTTATTTTATTTTTTGAGGTAGAGGGGTGCTTGTTATATATCTGTGGATGCTGATTTCTGAAGTGCGCGTGCTTTAACTGTGGTATGTGAGTGGTAAACATCTTGAAATGTTACTTGAATCCTTTCAGAGTTGTGTGAAAGTAATTTGAAAATTATTCATAGAATATCAGAGATGAATAGTGTAATGTAATATAGCTGAATGTATTAGATATTATTTATGCACATCGACCCAAGGAAAGGAGCTTCTATAAAACATGCTAAATTAGTATACTCGGTTCGGTATTAGTGCAGAAAAGACCTTTTCTGTAAATTTCAAAATTTTCTTAGCAAGCTAGACTAGGAAATGACCACTTTTTTTTTTGGCTCTTCCGCTGTTTGTTTACAACTGGATGTGAATAGGTATTTAAAAATGCAATTAGAAATCTGAACTTATTGTCTTTATTTTCTAGATTACTCTGTATCTCGAAATAACTGTCCATGTACCCTCGTAAAATATACGGAAACTTATTTCATGCTTTCTAATTGCATTTTATAATTATAGGAAAACAATAACAACAAAAGAAACGAGTTTTGCATGTTAGATTCTGCCGTATAGAACCTTATTTCTCCGTTACTGAGTATTAAGCACCCATTAATTTCAACTTTAATTTGCATTATAAGTAAAATAATTATATTTAACTTAAAATTTACACTTTTTGTCATGATTCAGAGAAGAAGGAAAAAACAAAACATGAAGCGTAGATTAGAATAAATTGTGAAATGTTAACAGAATTAGGAAATGTCATTCTGAGAGAACTTAGTTCAGTGCTGACATTTAAAAGAAATTTCCAGCACCACATCATTTGTATGTCTATTTCAGTCATTGCAACATTTTGCTACTCTTCATATTTTGGAGTTATTAAATGAGAACCTTCATGGACTTTGAAGACTTACCATGTGCAGCAACACTGACCAATAAATATTCATATAGTACCTCTTATCTCCCTGAACTCATGCATTGAGAAAATACTGTTGTCCACCACCTACAATTTCTACTCATTAACCACTCTCCAAGCAAAATAAAATAAAATTTAAAAAAAAAAACTGTCCTTATTCTTATTGTCTCGCATTCTTTCCCAACTTCCATGAATTACCCCTTTGTTCTGTTCTATTTTGTTCATGTATTGGAGCATTTCTTTAGCATCTATGATACCTCCCCAGTCTTCCATATCCCAGCTTTACTACCTGACATCTAAATTTTGTGACTTGCAAATCTTTGCTGTATTATAATGAGCATTCCACTGTCTCTATTTTTTGGTCACTCACTTCTTATTCTGTCTGCCAGTTTCTCATTTCAGAATAACCCAATCTACCAAGTTTGTGCATAATCCAGATGTGCCTGTGTCATAGCCATATATAGTGGGATAATAACCTTTTTACTCTTGAACTTTAACATCTTGTCAATGAAATCCACAGCTTGTGATCTTTTCATTCCAACATGCATAATTACACTTTACATCAATGAACCGGTAACCATTATCCTTTGTACACAATATCAGTATACTTAAATCATCCTGCTGGCTTTATACATCACTTTTATTAACTGTTATCTTTCCCACTTTTGCTTTGTTAGCAAACCATTGGATGTAACTCAGAATTCATCCCAATATCATGAAATGTATAAATTAAATAGCATTGGACTAAATACAGAACCCTGCAGTACAACACTAGCTGCTTACCTTCTATTCTACTCACCTGCTACTACTCTTTCATGTCTGTCCATCATTCATCTCTTATCCAGGCTTCATTTCCATTTTCTTTTGTCTAATAGATTTCTATGTTGTATACTGTCAGCTGGCTTTGCAAAGTTCAGTAGTATAATGATGTAGTCATTTTCTTTATCTAACTCAACTATTACTGTGTTATAGTTATTAATGTAACACCTAACTTTCCCAAAGCTGTGCTGTCCTCAGCAGAATATCATACTATTATATGCCCATTCCTGAATTCTTCTCTTAATCAACTTTTCCAGATAATTTTGAGCAGTCTGTAATTTCCTACCATACCTAGGAGCTTCTTCTACATAATGAAACTATTTTGTCCTCTGTTCACTCTCTTGCAACCCCACTAGAGCTGAAACTTAAATTGAAACAGCCTGGCAAAGTACTGTCAGACTGTTTAAATTTACTGGATGGGACATCAGGTTAATATCCCATCCAGTTCCATGGCAGCATTCTCATTGAGATTTTGTAATATCTTAAATACCTCTAGTTCATCTACCTCTATTCTGATACCCATCTGTCATTGTAATTTCTCTGCCTGGATGATACATTCTTGCAAAGTAATTACTCAGATTCAACAGTTCCTTAAACTTCTGTTATCTCCCCACCACTAGCATTCATTAAAGTTACAATCATTCTCCTTTTACTTACCATATAGTAGCAGAACTCCTTGGGATTTCTTATGGCTTGACCAGCTAATTTCTTCTTATAATCTGATTTTGCTTTCATTGTTATGTTGTGTTTCTTACCTTTACTTTGCACTGCTTATGAGCTTGCTAATCTCCTTTCTCTTTATATTCTCTCAGCATGTTCTCTCCCCCACCCTCCCTGCTGCTACTTAGTGATGCTAGTCATCACTAAGTAGCAGCAGGTATTTGGTGTGCAAATCATTAAAGTTATTTATTCTTTGAATTCTAGGTTTGATACCACTTCCCTCAAATGCTCTTCTACTATTTCCCATGCATCTACTAACATCCTTCTCTTGCAGTTTCTTATGCCATGGCACTGGTTCAAAGCTGTTGCCTAATTATGTCATAATCACTGGCTGTGTACTTCACAATATACTCTATTGTGTGTGTGTTTCAATAAGGAAATACTGTGAGTAGGCATATTTAAATAAATTATAATACTGGAATAAATTCATGTAAAATATTATTTTGGAATTGTCAGTTATTGTTTGATTATCTTTGTACTGAAGATGCCTTTGATACTTAGGCAAAAATTACACTAATAAAATAATATTTTAAGTGAGTTTATTCCGGTATTATAAATTATTTAAATACTCTGTCTTAACTGAAAATTCCATATGATTATCCATCTCTCAGGTGAAGGCTGCAGATCAGTCTCCTCTGTCAACTACCTTGGTTACGGAAAAAATCCTATCACCAGATCTAGTACTTTGATTCCCTGTCCTACCCTCTTCTCCCATTTCGTGTTTTTTTTCAGGTAATTATCTCTTAGTAACTACATAAATTCCATTTCCTTCTAACTATACATTCTCTCTTCCTTCCAATTCCATCTCCATATTTTATGGGGAGTTTAAATATAGAGTAATTATTAATTACTTCTCCAGTACTAATTCAGCCAATTTTCTGATACACATCTTTTCCATCTTCATTTGCAAACTCACCTATAGCAGCAGCCTACTATACATTTTTCTCAGTGTATGTCTTGTCAAATTTCTATTCTTATTGGTTGCATTTCTGCTGTCATCAGCAGTTCATCTCTCCCATCCTATTCCATCCATTTTTCTAGAAAATAGAATACAAAGTGTTTTATCTGTATAACTAATAACCTTCCAACCATACATTCTCTCTTCCTTCCAATTCCGTCTCCATATTTTATCATCATCTGTTCATTAGACATCCACAGAAGCTGTATGGTCACTCTGATGCTCGGTGATGTGCCACACACCAGTCCTCATCATGTAGTCCTGTTGTATGCTTTTCTGGAGGCTTCAACTCTCTGAAGATCAGTCACTCTACACACCATCCATCTCACTGACGGTCTGACTCTTCCTCTTTTTTCCAGGAACTTTACCTTTTTTACTGTTTTAAGAAATCCTCCTTCCATCCTTATAATGTGGTCCAAAATATTTTAACTTTCTTCTGTCAATACCCTTAAGGAGCCTTAAAGTTCTACTGATCTTGTCTAACACCCATTCATTTGTATGCCTTTCAGTATATCCCCAACAGCCTTCTGTAACACCACATCTCAAAAGCAGCAATCCTTTTCTTATTTGACTTCTTTAGGTTCCCAATCTTACATCCATAAATCGCTGTTGGAAAAACAGCTGCATCCAAAATCCTCAATTTTGTTCCTGTGGAGATCCATCCTTCCAGATTTTAGACGTCTCAGACAGTTGTTTTAGTCATTCCTAATATTATAATAAATTTGGTTTAATCCTTTATCCAAGTGTAAGCAAACAAAGTTTGCGCCTGAAAATATCTTCAGGACTATGGTAAAGTGGTGCATCCCTAGGCAACTCACAGCAAAGGTGGACCAAGCTCTCATCGTCCTTGTCTCAGTATCTCCATAGTATCTGATGAGAGCTTGGTCCACCTTTGCTGCGAGTTGCCTAGGGATGCACTACTTTACCTCAGTCCTGAAGATATTT
This sequence comes from Typopeltis vanoorti, assembly GCF_054136105.1. Classification (NCBI taxonomy): domain Eukaryota; kingdom Metazoa; phylum Arthropoda; class Arachnida; order Uropygi; family Thelyphonidae; genus Typopeltis; species Typopeltis vanoorti. The sequence continues at coordinate 49,062,750 of NC_143565.1, forward strand.
TCAGGCGCAAACTTTGTTTGCTTACACTTGGATAAAGGATTAAACCAAATTTATTATAGTCTAACCAAGTGCAAAATAAACTTCCAAAGTCATTCCTAATCTTCTTCTGATGTTTTGTGAACAGCAATTCTTCATATTAATAATGGGTCCAGGTACTCATTTTTGCTGACTTCCTCAGTTCTTTCTCTATTAAGGTACAGTTGTTATCCAAGGGCGTCCCTGTTTGCATTTCCTTTGAGAACTATAATCTTTGTCTTAATAGGATTGAGTTGAAGTCCTATGTTATTATTGATCTTGTTAACTTTATCAAGAATTTGTCCTAGTATCAACAGTATCATCAGCATACCTCAGATTAGTGATCAATCTACCACTTATCCTAATTCCTGTCTTGAGCTAATCCAATGTTTCAACCATGATGTCCTCAGCATATATACTAAACTAGTGAGGAAAAAGTAAACATCCTTGCCTAACTTCCTTTCCAATCAGTTAATTCAACACCTGTTCTTACCATGACTTCTTGCTCCCTGTAGAAGTTGACTATTAACCTGATAGGGTGTTGAGGAAAACTCATTCTTTTCATTACTTCCCACAGTTTCACATGCTAAACACAGTCAAAAGTTTTAGAGTAGTCTAAGAAACACATTACCAGAGGGAGTCTAAATTCTTTATATTTTTCTATGGTCTGTCTAAGGCAAAGGATCTGATCTCTGGTGCCCTTATCTTTCCTAAAACCTGCTTGTTCCTCAGGCATCTCTGCCTCAACTTTGGCCTCAATCCTATTCAGCATGATCTTCAATAAAATCTTGCTTGTTGAGATATTGAACTAATAGTTGTATAGTTCTTGCAATCCTTCATATCTCCTTTCGTATGTAGTGGTATGAAAATCGACTTCTTCCAGTCTCTAGGCCATGATCCTGTCTCCCATATTCTTGTAATCAATCTATGAAATACTCTTATCCCTCCATCCCCTTTTTTGGCCTTAACTCTGCTTGGATTTCATCTGCAAATGGGGCTGTTAAGCTGCTTGATTGTTCTTTCAATTTCATGCCTAAGTAGAAGAGGTTCCAAATCGGAATTTTCCTGGTGAGAGTGCTCCTCCAAATTTTCTTTATCCACGCTGTTGTACAGTTCCTCACAGTATTCTCTCCATTTGTTTTTGATTTCCACTTCTTCTGTTAGTAATGCTTCATTCCTGTCTTTGATGACATTCAATTTGGGCTTAAACTTGGGCTTTAGGTCACAAACTAAATTAAACATCCTTTTATAGTTGTGCCTCCTCATCTGGAACTCTATCTCTTCACATTTATTAGTAATAAAACTTTTCCTTGTCCTGTATGATGGCTCTTCTGACTTCTGTATGTAATCTCTTATATTCCTCAGTCCCTGACCTGACTCCTTCCCAAAGCATTTCTTGTGAGTTCTCCACATTGGCAGAAAACAAAGATGGTTTCAGGACTGTACAATGTCAGTTATGAGGATTGGCTGAGGGAATGTGGGCTGCAGAGTTTTGTGGATAGAAAAAGGAGAGGTGATATGATTGAGACCTTTTAAACTGTTGAGAGGCAGTTACAGGGTGGACATTCGGGACTTCTTTTGCTTGGTGGAACAGCAGGAAGGAGTGATGACAATGGGCCATCCCCAGAAGTTATGAAAGGAAGTGGTGAGCAAGAGGGTGAGGAGTGGTTTTTTTGTGTGGAGGGTGGTTGAACTGTGGAATGCATTGCCTGATAGCGTGGTGAGAGCAAGAACGGTCAATGAGTTCAAGGAATGGTATGATAGACTTTGTGTTTCCTAGGAAGGACCTCCCACGATGAGTCTCTTGACTCCATGGAGGCCTGCATGATAATAATAATAAAAAAAAATTTTGGTCACAGCATCAAAGGATCTGGTTATGACTTGGATATCCTCTCCTTGTTGATAACTGGTGAGTGTGATATCATGTCTTGATTTGGTGAATGAATAGACATGCAGAAGTTTCAAGAAGAAAAGTGGACTGTATGTGAAATTATAAACAGGTGTATAATATAATTAAAAATAAATTTGCCCACGATGAGTCTCTTGACTCCATGGAGGCCTGCATAATAATAATAAAAAAAAAATTTTAGTCACAGCATCAAAGGATCTGGTTATGACTTGGATATCCCCTCCTTGTTGATAACTGGTGAGTGTGATATCGTGTCTTCATTTGGTAAATGAATAGACATGCAGAAGTTTCAAGGAGAAAAGTGGACTTTATGTGAAATTATAAACAGGTGTATAATATAATTAGAAATAAATTTGATGTTTCATGGATGGAAAAATTTAGAAAAAGAAAATTATCATTAGTGCATGGAAGCAACTTAAATATTCATTAGCTGTACTTATCAAGTGAGAGAGAGAGATTTGGATTAAAATATATGACCCTAGGGAAAAATCAAACAGGAATTGTGTAGAAGAGAAAGCTGGAAAAGATATAAAGAGAGCAGATGGAACTGAAAAAAATAAATAAAAAGACTAGTTGAGGAAGTGGCTGGTATAATAAAGAAAACTGACATTATAAGAGGAGACTAGCACCATGATCCAAGGAGTTCCAGATTAATGACCTTGATAGATGGAGAGTGTGTTCAGGTGACTAATAAAGTAAAGACAGTAGTGCTGGTTAATGATAACTATATTGTGGCATTTCATCATATTAAAGTAAGTTTTCTTTCTGAAGGGAATAGGGAAGGTTGAAGAATTAGAGTGTAATACTGAGTTCACTATGTCAGGAGAGCAATGAGTCTGGATGAAATTTTGCCATATGTTTTAATTGAAATGTGCTAAGAAGCCGATTATGTCATTAACCTGGCTGATTAATGAAAGTTGCAATTTAAAGAGTCCCTAAAGAGCATAAGATAGTTCCATTGCATAAATGTAGTAGAATGGAGGCATCAAAATATGGGCTGATTTCTGTTTTTTAATTAAGATTTTGAAGAAAACTTCAGTGAGTCTGAAGTCTTCTCCAAAAGTCTCTAAAATTAGATGATCAGAATTGGATGGAAATGAGGATAATGCTACTTAAGGGAATGCTCTTGTTTCATACCTATTTGAAACAAAGAGGAGCCTCCCTCTTAAATAACTTTACCCTCATTTGCATCCATTTCTGGCCATGAATTAAATTTGGTATAAAATTCAGTGATAAAAACAGTGAAAATTAAATTTTTCAGGAAATGACAATGTATACTAAAATATTAATTAAAAAACTTTAGTCAATACCTTCCTATATTTCAGCAATGTTACATTGCTATCTTCTGGGAACATAAAACTCTGATATGTGCATGCAGGCACTAACAACGAGCAAATGAGGCTGAAGAAGGCAGCTGGCATTGGTCCTAGAATCCTAAAAGTGCCCCCTAGCAGGCTAAATTGGGTTGTCTTAGTTGTTGGACTGATGTTCTAAGGATGCAAGCTTCCCAAATTTGGGGCAGTCTCATGAACCCAAATTTGTTCAGATTGGGAAGTTTTTTAGAGCTGAGGCTGATTCCAAGAACAATCTTTCATATTTATATTTGCTACGGTTCTCAACCAAACGCACTACACAGGTGAGCTTTCAAATGTCCGACTCAAAGATACCTTCGATCTCATCCAAGCCAAATTTCCTCCTTATATCTCAGCCCTATTTCAGTTCACCATGAACTCAGGCTATTTTGTTTGACAGGGAAAATTCTACAAACAGATAGTGTACAGCCATGGGTTCTTCCCCCCCCCCCCAGCAAACTTCATTATGGAGACTTTGAAGAAAAAGTCTTAAACTCAGCCCCAACTTTACTATTAAATTGTTCTACCTACCATCCCATTGAATATGATCCCACCAGCTCCCAAATCAGAATACTCCAAAGGCTCCTTAAGAAGGTTACTTCTTGGCCTGAGGAAGTGACTAGCAAACTAAAACCTTTCAACTCTAGACCCCCCCCCCCCAAATATATGGACTACCAAAAATCCATTGGTAGAATGTGCCATTACATCCCATTGTGGATGGCATTGATTCCTCCTACATACAGATTAGCCAGACATTTAGCCAAAGTGCTCTCACATTATACTGGCAACACATCATCACACATAAAAAACCTCAGCCCACTTTAAAGCCAGTATAGACAACCTCTCACTCCAAAACACTGACATAATGGTCAGTTTTGATGTCCTTTCGGTATTCACAAATGTCCGACTCAAAGATACCTTCGATCTCATCCAAGCCAAATTTCCTCCTTATATCTCAGCCCTATTTCAGTTCACCATGAACTCAGGCTATTTTGTTTGACAGGGAAAATTCTACAAACAGATAGTGTACAGCCATGGGTTCTCCCCCCCCCCCAGCAAACTTCATTATGGAGACTTTTGAAGAAAAAGTCTTAAACTCAGCCCCACAAAAACCCACCGTTTGACTATGCTACGTGGGTGATGTGTTCTCTATTTGGCCATATGGCCTAGACACACACACACTCCGCAACTTCATAACACACTTAAACAATCAACACCCAGAATCCAGTTCACCTTGGAAAAAGAAAACAATAACAACAGTCTCCCCTTTTCTAGACACTCTGATTACATGCCAACCTGATGGATTCCTGGCAATAGCTACAACCCCCCAAAAATCCAGAAAATATAAAAACCGGTTAACCACAACTCCCCCCCCCCCCCCTTCTTAACAGAGATTATACTAAATCTATCACCATTCCATATATCCAGAGCAAATCTGAAAAGCTCACAAAAAATCCTAAAAAAATATGACCTGACTACCTGTTACAAACCGCATAAGAAATTGGCATCCCTTATCTGCTCCACCACAGACAAGCCACTTTCCCTAGACCTACCTGGAGTATACCAGGTCCCTTACAGCTGTAAACTGTCTTACTATGGCCAAACAGGCAGGACAGCTAATATCAGGATTTACGAACACAAAGACTACATCCAGTTTCACTAATACAGCCACTCAGGACTTGTGGACCATGCACTGGATACCTGCCACAGAATACACTAGCGGAAACCCACTTTACTACACCATAGCAAATATAAATGTGAAAGATTGTTCTTGGAATCAGCCTCATCTAAAAAAACTTCCCAAATCTCAACAAATTTGGGTGCATGAGACTGCCCCAAATTTGGGAAGCTTGCATGCTTAGAACATCAGCACAACAGCTAAGACAACCCAATTTAGACCACTAGGGAGCACCTTTAGGACTCTAAGACCAACGCCAGTTGCCATCTTCAGCCTCATTTGCTCTTTGTTAGTGCCTGCGTGCATATATCATAGTTTTATGTTCCCAGAAGATGACAATGTAACGTTATGTTGAATTTTTTCCTGACAATTATTCATAAGACTATTACACTTTTTTTATCTAATCTTTGTCAAGTAGCTTTATTTTATCCTCCTACATGTTTCGCCAATCTTTTTCTATTGGCATCCTCAGGGAATACAAACTAGTAAGCTAAAATGAAGGCTACAGACTAGGTTATAACTGATGGTTCTAATTCATACAAAAAATTGGTATCGTGCGTGTCTCGTTAACGTGATTTATTCGTTATGGCTCATGACGTAATCGTTATGAAAGTTCATTTCTTTGATGTTTAATGATCTGATAAAAGTTTTCTAAATTTCTGGTAAAATTAGACCTTGATTCTTGTTTAGGTTTTCAGTTTTACGGGCAACTGTAGCTGCTTCTTTAAAGGTTCTTGAATGGTAGTTATCTTCTATGTATGGCATAAGGCTCTTATCCCACTCAATGTGATGGTTAGTAGAGGTAAAGCGGCATGAAAGGCCTGAAATGTCTTGTCTGTTATTTCTGACATATCCTATGTGTTCTTTCTTTCTCGTTTCAAAGCTTCTAGAGGTCTGACCTACGTAACTAATACCACATGAGCAAGGTATATTATATACTCCAGAGTACTTACATAATAAATAACGGAAAAACTCACGTAGAAATATTATTTAATAGTATAATTTTCGCCTGTGTGTCACAGGCATCTTCAGTACAATTAGGCACAAAAATTAAACACTAACTGACAATTCCAAAAAGCGCCACCTAAGTAGCTGGTGTAAGATAACTAAAAAGGTCAATAACTTTCCTAAAAAAAAAAAAAAAAAAAAAATTAATACAATAAAAAGTTAGGAAAGATTAGCTCATTTGTAAAGTACTATCTCCCATAAAGGGGATAGACGTAAGCCGTCGGATCTGTTTAAGTTAGGAGAATGAAGTAGAGTTTCACATGCTTCTTTATAAAGGCGTTCCATGAGAAACTGACTTTTGTGAAGAACTTTTGTCTTTCTCCAATGAAGATAACTACCATTCAAGAACCTTTAAAGAAGCAGCTACAGTTGCCCGTAAAACTGAAAACCTAAACAAGAATCAAGGTCTAATTTTACCAGAAATTTAGAAAACTTTTATCAGATCATTAAACATCAAAGAAATGAACTTTCATAACGATTACGTCATGAGCCATAACGAATAAATCACGTTAACGAGACACGCACAATACCAATTTTTTGTATGAATTAGAACCATCAGTTATAACCTAGTCTGTAACCTTCATTTTAGCTTACTAGTTTGTATTCCCTGAGGATTCCGATAGAAAAAGATTGGCGAAACATGTAGGAGGATAAAATAAAGCTACTTGACAAAGATTAGATAAAAAAAAGTGTAATAGTCTTATGACAATGTAACATTGCCGAAATATAGGAAGGTAATGGTTAAAGTTTTTTAATTAATATTTTAGTTAATCTATCAACAAGAAAAGACAGTGAAAATAGACAGAAACATCAAAAACATCAACTGCATTCTGAATGGAGAATCCTATAGAACAAGTAAAATATTTCATTTATTTACACACAATTTTTAGTGAAAATGGCAAATTAAACATGGAAATAGATGACAGTTGAATTAGCAGAGCTGGTATGGGAGGAAGTCAATTGAAGAAATTTATATGGAGTCCTCTACTTATCATTATTTTTATTTCACCTTTTAAAGATTAACTATGAGACTTCAACTGCAATGATCTGGAATTTTACCTTCAGATTACAAATTCTTTGTGAATGCTGTTCCAGCTCAAGTTTCTTTTTCTAAATCTTTTCTTGGGAAAGGCAAGGGGAAGACTATTTTCTATAGTCTTCCTCTTGCCTTTCCCTCTTTCTTTTTATTTTCTGCATCCTCCTTGGTATTCTCTCCAAATTCATTATCATTGTATATCAAAACCACATCAAGCTGAAGTTGACAAGCATTTCTCCAATCCTTTCTCTAATGTCTGTATTTCTGATTTTTTTCCCCCCTGATATTCTCTCAGAACTTTCAGTTTCATTGCTTTTATTCTACAGTACTTGTCTCTTTTTATTAGTCTCCCTCTGAACAAAAAGAACATCAGCCCAACAGCCGCTACCACTCAGCCAGCCAGCCAGCCTGGCTGGCCGAGTGGCAGCGGATCTGCTCTCCAGCCGAAGGGCTGCAGGTTCGAATCCCGTCGTGGGCATGGTTGTTTGTGATTGTCTGTGGAAATGGTGGTAATTGGCGGGTTGATGCCGTTGGTGTAGTTGTGGTCAGTTGGTGGATTGAGTGGCAGAGACAGAGTTGTAGAGCAAGCGCCTTCCCTCGATGAGTCTTTGGACTCCCTGGAGGTGTCAAATAATAATAATAACAATAAAGTATCTTCTTTTAATCAAAGGTGCTTACACAAAAGTACAAGCTTGTGTAAGCATCTTTGATTAAAAGAGGTACTTCAATGGGATCTCACTGTCCCAAAGTAGGTTACTTGCACTGTTAAAATATCTCCTGATATAAGCTTTTATCGCTGGTAAGTATACCTTCTAAATATTTGAAGTTATTACTACTTTTTAGAGTATTAGACACATTAAATGTAACATCATTAACTTGTACATATTCTCTATGATTTAAAACCATTTTCTTACTCTTTTTGCTTTTTCCTGTGCCTATACTTGTCATTTTTAAATTTTTCCAGGGAAACCCAGTCTGTAATTTTTCTAAATTTCCATTGTCTCTACATCATTTCCCTTATAGCAAAAATCAAATTAATTGGATCTCCCTTTTCTAAAACCATATTCTTCTCCTAGACCTTCCTCTATTTTATCCCTTATTCTTCTTGCCATTATCTTTTCATAAATCTTCACAAATCATGGACTGCTGTGAATTGATTTGTTCACTTGGTTTTCAAAAGTATGAAGAGATGTTGAAAGGATCCAGATGCGATTGACTAAGTTAGTTTCTGATCTCTGGACTGTTGAATATGAAGAAAGGTTGAGAAGATGCAATTTACAGAGTCTAGTAGATAGGAGGAAGAAGGGGTGATGTCATAGAGACGTCATACAAGTTGGTAAAGGGTTGCTATAGGATTAATGTTGAAGAGGTTTTTCATAAAATGGTGGGAGATCAGGGGAGAACAAGAAGTCATCCCTGTAAGCTGAATAAGCAGGGTGTGAGCAAGAGAGTGAGAAGCAGGTTTTTTGCATGGCGAGTTGTGAATGACTGCAATGCATTTCCTGAGAGTGTGGTGTCTGCAGAGAATTTGAATGTGTTTAATGCATGGTATGATGAGCTTTGTGTCTGACAAAGAGATCTCCCAGATGAGTCTTTGACTCTGTAGGATCTTAGGATAATAATAATAATATGAATCTTTGCACAGTGACATAATGTCATTCCTTCATAGTTAACATTCTCCCTTCTTGAGTCCCTCTCTCTCACATTTTAAGCATTTCTGGTCGAAATGCATATCTCATATGTATTTATATCTACTCTCAGATTTCTGCCTCAAATTGCTACCTTTCTGGTTTTTGATGCTTTTTTTTTGTCTCATATTGATATCTATTCTCCACTTCATTCCTCTTGAATATTTTATATCATTTTGTCACTGCTTTCAAGACCAATTGTCTGATTAACATTACTATATAAAATTGTTTGTCTTTATAATAAAGCAAAAAAAAATTAATTTTTTGCTTAAAAAATAGAAAAGTTCAGTTTTAATTTATTCCATTTTTGGTGTTTATTTTTAATAAAAGAAAAAATATTTGAGCATACAACTTAAAATTGTTGCATTATTATAAGAGAAGTATGTTGATATATATATATATATATATATATATATATATATATCAGTATAATGCTAATTTAACATCAATAAATGAGCTTACTTTTTAATAAAATTATTTTATATGACAAGATGATTACATAAAAGTATTTGAATAGTGTTTAACATTATATTTATTTTCTTATATAGCTCATAAAACAACAGACTTAGCAATATAGATAATATGCCTCGGAAACCTGTAGGATTGGATCTGACATTTCAGGAGGAGAAGGAAGATAATATAACTCATAAATTGGTAAGAAAAAATTATAGTCATGATTTTCAAATTCCTGATATGTTGTCTCAAGGGATATCATGATTGGGTGACATGAAAAAGTACATCGTTGCAAACTTCCTATCAACACTTTTCTGACAAATTAATCTGTTTTTGACTTTAATATTATCAGATCATATATTTTATTTTTATCTTCTAAAGCACTTCTTACTTCTTCGGTCTTCCTAGATCTTAGTCTTCCTCTAAGTCTTTTTCCTGTCATCTTGGCAAAAAACACTCGTTTTGGCTAACTTTCCTCTCTCATTCGGCTTCAGTGACCACACCACGTGAGATTTGTCTATTTTCATTGTCTTTGTCTTTTTATATTGCCAATTTTTATACCAAATTTCTTACAGCAGTTATTCAATTTAGTCAGTGAATCTTACAGACTTGTACTAGATTTATACTTGTATTAGATTTAGAAGCATAACATCAACTGCATAAGATAAAGAGCAGCTGAGATTAACATATCCAATTTTGATATCAAGCTTAATACCACTTTCCATCATAATGTGATCCATATAGATGATGAATAACAGTGGAGATAATGCTCACCCTTGTCTCACCTAATTTAACATCAAACCATATATTCCTATACCTCCTTCAATTTTAAGTGTTGACTTATGATTTATATACACAACAACAAATATAGATCGTGTTGTTCAATATAATGTCCTATTTACACCATATAACTAGTTCTGAACAGCTTTTCTCTTGTCACCTTTCATTTGCCTTTTCCAGACTACAAAACTTAAATCATCATCATGTGTATCAAGGATTTAGGCCTAGCATGGCCTGTTCCAGCCTTATAAGTCATCGTTGAATCGTTTAAGAGGACGTCCTGGTTTTCTTTTTCTTAATGGCTTGTACTTTAAGGCTTGATTTGGTAATCTTTCTGTTTTCATTCTTTGAACGTGTTCCATCCATTTATGTTTATATTTTTTAATTTTTTCTATTACTGGTTCTTGGTTTAATTCTTTCATAATTTCTTCATTTCTTTTGTGATCAAATAGGGTATACTTTGCAGTTTTTCTCATAAACTTCATTTCTGCTGTTATTAATCTTTGTTTGTCTTTTTGTTTTATTGTCCAGATTTTGCTTCCATACATTAAGACTGGTAAGGCTAACTTTTAATCTAGTTTGTTTTTGAACTAGGTTTGGTTTAAATATAGAGTTAATTACACCTGTTATTTTTAAATATTTTACGATTTTTACTTTTATATCTTTTTCATTTTCATATGTGATCATACATCCTAGGTAGTTAAATGAATTCATCTGTTCTAAAATCTTGTTATCTATTACTATTTTAGTTCTTGCTGGATCTTGTCCTTTAAAGGCCATAGTTTTTGATTTTTCTATTGATATTATCAAACAATAATCTTTGGTTATCTCATTTAGATCTAAAATGGCTTTCTGTAAGTTATCTTCAGAATTTGTAATTATTATTTGGTCATCAGCAAAAAGGAGGGTATTTAAGTTCGCTGTAGGAGAAAGTTTAATTCCTTGATTTTTATATTTTTATTTCATTTTATTATTATTTCATTAAATAAATATTAAAAAGAGTTGCTGAGAGGGGATATCCCTGTCGGACCCCTTGGTTTATCTCTCTCGTATATCATAGCTCGTGATTTAATCTTATTTGTATTTGATTATTTTCATATATACTTGTGATAGCTTTTAGGATATTATTTGGTATTTGTCTTTCTTTTAATATGTTAAATAATATGTTTCTTTTAACTTTATCAAATGATTTTTCAAAGTCAATAAATGCAATATGTGTTTCTAAATTGTATTCTCTTCTTTTCTCTATTATTAATTTTAGGCAAAAGGCCGGGTCTATACATGATCGTCCTTTTCTAAATCCATTCTGTACTTCTAAAATAAAGTTTTTGGAATATTTCAGTAGTTTGCTATTTAAGATTCTGTAAATATATTTTGTAACAGGAATTTAGTATACTGATACCTCCATAGTTTTTAGGGTCATCTCTATTACCTTTTTTAAAGATAGGAATCACAATTGCTTTCTTCCATTCTATTGGGGGGATACCAGTTGAATAAATTTTATTTAAAAATAATAAGAGTCTTTCTTTGAATCTTGTTCCTGCGCATTTATATAAATCTGAACCTAGCTTATCTTCTTCAGGTGATTTTCCGTTTCTTGTTTCTTTCAGGCTGATTTCTAATTCTTCTTTAGTTATTTCCTTTTCATTTTCATTAATTGTTTGCCAGTTGTCTTTTTTTTTAAATATTTGTCTGTCCACAATTTAAAAATTCTTCTAATTTCAATTTGGTGTTTAATTTTATGTTTTCTTTGGTATCTGCATTTAAATGTTTCAAAAACTTATGTACATTGGGTCTTATTTTATATAAATCATGTTCTAAATTAGAAACAAATTTGTTCCATGATTCTCTGTCTTTTTCTGACTTCTCTTTTAGCTATGGCTCTTATTCTTTTATATTCTATTTCATCTTCTAATCTTTTACTGCTTAACCATTTGTGATAGGCTTTTTTTTTTCTTTTTGATTATTTCTTTGATTGTATCATCCCAGATCTTCACTTTTTTCTTTTTATTGAATTTTCTGGTCTTTCCCAAGCTTTCATTTGCTGCTGCATTTAGTATCGTTTTTATATTAAGCCATTCTATTTCTATTTCTTCATTTCGTTTTATTTTATCTAGATATTGGTTAATTCTTTGTTCATATAGCCATTGTACATTTGTGTCATTCAGTTGTTTAGTTTTATAAACAAATGTTTCAAATTTTCTTTCTGTTCTTGTTAGTTATAGCCATTTAGGTGGTAATCTCAATTTTATTTTAACAAGGAAGTGGTCACTGCTTATTTCATATCCTCTGTGAACTCTAACATCTAGTGATAATTTTGATGTCTTTTCATTTAATATAAAATAATCTAATATTGATTTCCATCCTCTTGCTGCCCAAGTATATTAATATATGTCTTTATGTTTATAGAAGGAATTCATTATTTTTAGGTTCTTATAAACTACAAAGTCAATCGATTTTTTACCATTCATGTTTAAACTATGTTCTCCATGTATTCCTATATTATTATTAATTTTCGTGTTTCCAATTCTTGCATATAAGTCTCCTGCTAAAATTACGTAATCATTTTTATTTATTTTATTATATATATTTTGTAGCTGATTATAAAAATCAGTATTATCCTGTTCTCTTCCTTCTTCTGGGGCATATAAACCAATTATTGTTAAATAGCCTCTATCTATTTTTATTCTAGCTTCTATTATTCTTTCATTCCATAATTTATAATGTTTTAACTGTTTTGAAAGGGAAGTTATGAATCCAAATCATGACTCCTGCTTGTGATCTTTGGTCTCCGTCAACTCCACTGTATATTGTTGGATCCTACGTTGTACTCCGATGTATATTCTTAGCTGCTGACTGACTCCACATTCGAACACAGCGAAAATTTATTTTTTTTATTGTGCCACACTATGTTCTAATTTGCATAAGCAACATTGTGAAATCAACCATCTGCTAGCACAATATTGTTACCAACTTAATTCAGGCAGAAATTCTCCTTATTATATATATAGATGTATCGCTAAGATTCGAACTAATTTAATGAGCGGTGGAATGAAAGAAATCAGGCAAACACAAGATTCAACTCAAATAAAAACATTTAATGCAGTGTCACATAAATTTACATCAAAGTAGGGAAAATACAGTTAAACAATAATTAAGTTTTCATTGAGATACTAACAAACTACTCAGCTGAGTATAATAATTACGATTAGAACTTATGCATACAGATTCTATTCTTCTTATTATCAAGGATTCCTATCACAACTTCACTCTGATCAAAGTTATTATTCAATATAGTTTAAATATCAACTCAGTTTAACTATTCAGAACAGTTATAAAATATAATGATGTAAGATTTGGGTGGGATAGTTAATATCAGAGTGGGATAGTTAATATAAGGCATCAAGGTAGGGTTGGGGCTAATGGGGGTCTTAAATTCATGTACACTAATACTAGGAGTATTAGGAACAAGAAGGAAGAGTTTTTGGCCATGGTTGGCACTTCCAGACCACAGGTTATAGGTATTAGTGAAACATGGCTGACTGTAGATGATATAACTAGTGGGATTGAATGTGATGGGTATAGTGTGTTCAGGAATGACAGAGAGAATAAAATGGGGGGAGGAGTATTGTTGATGATAGCTGATGAGCTCCAGCCACGGAGAATAGAAGTTGAATTGCAGGATAGAGAAAAGAGCACATTTGAGGCCATTTGGTGTGAGATTGTGGCTAGCAGAACTAAATATACAATTGGGTGCTGCTATAGACCAGGTGATGGAAAAGATGGTGGTGACAGTATGCACAAGCAAATAGAAGAAATGGGTGGAAGGAGGGTGATTATTATGGGAGATTTCAACTATGGTCGCATTGATTGGAGTGAGGAGAGGACACATGGGAGGAAGGAACTGGTTTTATGCGGTTATTAAGGGATAACTATCTGCGACAGCATATAATGGAAAATACTAGGGATCAGAGAGTGCTTGACCTAGTAATTACATCTGAGGATTTGGCTGTAACAAATATGACCACATTGCCACCAATCGGTGAGAGTGATCATAGGGTCTTAACTTGGGAGGTGGCTAAAGGTGTAGAATTTTCAATTAAGACAGGGTACATGTGGAATTATCGGGCGGGAAAGTATGACAAGCTTAGGAGTTTGATTGGTTCAGTGCCATGGCATGTACAACTGCAAGGACTAGAAGTTGATAGTGCATGGGAGGTAGTTAAGAAGTGCTTGCATGAAGCAATGGCTGATTGTATACCTAGAGTCCGAATAATAAATCAAGTAGGGGTTAAATGGATGAATAACACCATTAAGCTTGAGTTGCAAAAAAAGAAACAACTATGGAGGGAATTTAAGGAGAAGGGTGACCGGCAGGCACATGAACGGTATAAAGCGCAGGCCAGAAGGGTGACGAGTGTGGTAAGAAAAGCAAAAAAGGATTACGAAAGAACATTGGCCATGCAGGCTAAAGAGAATCCTAAACAGTTTTTTAGATATGTAGCAAGTAAAAGGAAAAATGTACATGGCAGATTGATTTTAAAGAATGCCGATGGTAGGGAGGTAACTGAATCAGTTGAGATAGTTGAGTTACTGAGTGAGCACTTTGCAAAAGTATATCATCCAGGTGGTGACATTGCAGAAACGAATAAACCAGTAGATTATACGGGAATTGTGGTTAATGAAGTGGAGGTGAGTAGTCTATTGCATAACCTCAATGTCAATACATCTGTGGGATTGGATGGTATACCAGCTCGTGTTGTACGAGAAGCAGCTAAAGAATTGTCAGTACCCTTGACCATTTTGTTTAATTTGAGTCTCGGGTCTGGGTTAGTCCCGAGCGGGTGGAAAGGGGGGAAAATAGTTCCACTGCATAAAGGTGGTTCCAAGACTGCTGTTGTAAATTACCGACCAATTAGCATATCAGGAATCATTGTCAAGGTCTTAGAGAAAATAGTCAAGAGGAAAATACAAGATTGGATAGAAGAAAATGGGATACTGTATCGGGGACAGCATGGTTTTGTGAAGGGTAGGTCATGCCTCAGTAACTTGCTCACGTATTATAACACAGTGACGGCTGAACTGGATAAGGGTAATGGGTTTACGGTGATTCTACTGGACCTTGCCAAGGCCTTTGACAGGATTCCACATGGAATTCTAATCAGTAAATTGCAGCATATGGGAATGGACATAGGGTTGGTGAGATGGATAGGAGGGTGGTTGACGGAGAGATATCAGAGAGTGGTTTACTCGGGAGTAGAGTCCACAAGACGGCCTGTGACTAGTGGTGTGCCACAAGGATCTGTTCTTGGACCACTGCTGTTTAATTTGTTCATAAATGATATAGGAAATGATCTGAGAGGAACAGTTCATTTGTTTGCGGATGATGCGAAGTTGGGTAGGGCAATAGTGAATGCAGATGACGTCAAAATTTTGCAGGATGATTTGGATAGATTGGAGGTCTGGGCTAAGGAGAATGGATGTCAGTTTAATGTGGCAAAATGTAAGGTTATGCATTTTGGGGTGAAAAGATTGGCGGCAGTTTACTGCATTGGTGGAACCCTGCTCCAGGAAATTGATGAGGCATGAGATTTAGGAGTGTTGGTAGATAAGGAATTGAAATTTAGGGGACACATTGGAAAAGTGACCAAAACAGCTCATCAAATCACTTGGTTGCTGAAGAATATGTTGACAAGCAGAGACAAGCAGGTTATTGTTCCTCTCTATCGAGCCTTGATAAGACCCCATCTAGACTACTGTGCTCAGATTTGGTCACCTAGGTTTCTTCTTGATGGGGAGGAGGTGGAGAGGATCCAGAGGCGAGTGACCAAGATGATAGCAGGTCTGTGGAATGAACCGTATGAGAACAGGTTGAGGATTTGTGGGTTGCAAAAATTGGTTGATAGGCGGAGGAGGGGAGATATGATTGAGACATTCAAATTACTGAAGGGTTTCTATAAAATTAATTCAGAAGATATTTTTGAGAACAGGGCTGGTTGTGGGAGGACTAGGGGACATCCATGGAAACTGGGCAAAAGTGTGGTTAGTAAAGGTGTTAGAGCTGGGTTCTTTACTTTTAGAGTAGTGAATGAGTGGAATGCGCTCCCTGAGTCTGTAGTGGATGCTGTGACAGTGAATGAGTTTAAGGCGAGGTATGATAGATACTGTATGAATGTCAAATAGTTGTGATGAATATGATTTGGGCCTCCCTCGATGAGTCTAATGACTCCTGGAGTTGCCCGTAATAATAATAATAATAATAATAAACCATGAGACATTCATTTGAAGATTTCAAAGTTCTATCAACCTAGCAGAATAGTTTGCAGAAATTTCAGTTTACCAATATTACATTAAGTTTTCTTACAACAGGCTTCTCTATATATAACACTTTCAGTCTTGAACCATTAATCCAAATGGTACAATATTTGGCACGTCAAGAGGGAAATGTCTCACTATATCACACATTCGATCTTGAATAGTTAAATACAGCAATAAGGATTAAATTATGTTCGCCTGAAATAAGTTCACTACTTCACACTAGGCATAGAAAAGATATCCTTACAGGTACAAACAGTATAGCTTCCTCATTAACGAGAATCCTACAAACATTCCTTGGTTTATGAATACTTCCGCCATGAGAGCACAGAAATATTATAGAATCTTGGGTTTCAGTAAGTGATTAATTAACTCGGGAGAATTTATCTTCTTGCTCGTAATTGCCTAACTTTCAATATTTCTTGCTCATTCTTATTATCGTTTCGTCCAATGCTATCCTTCTGTGAGGCGATAGGAAATTATAAAAGAATAAGAGCTCCACGAAAGTTAAGTCAAAATACAGAGCGGTTCCCAATTCCTTCCTACTCCATTCAGCCCCAGGTTATCTCTCTCCTGCTTATTACTGTCTCACTTCTTTTCCATGTACTACTCATGATATCCTACTCTCCTTTTCCTGCCAAAATCTGGTTCTAACTGGTTTTATTGATACCGAACTAGCTTCTTGTACACTGTACAGTAACTTGTGCTAAAGCATGTGCTGGCTAAAAATAACATAATTTCTCACAACAACCAATCAAATCTTATTTTGAAGAATTATTTGGATACATTACATCTTTCTAATAACATAAAAAGATTACATATTTTACAGTTTTTATCTCTGTTTTAGTAATAACATTAATCTCATAATAATAAGCAACATTTAATACATAATTTTTATAACTGTACTTCATATCAAAATAAAATAAGTGAACAAATAAATATTAATAAAGATAACTAAAAAAAAGATATGAACAGCATACTATTAATAAGAGATTATTAGTCTGATGAGCAAATATAGTTCAGGGAATGGCAGATTATGTTGGACTCTGAATGAATTATTAATAATTTTCATTTCTCTTCATTCAGAATCCAACAATATCACATTAAAATTTTTGGTTCACATAGTTCCGTTTAATTCCTTTTTTGTTTCAGTGATTACTGCTATTTTAAAATTTCTTTCATTTAATAGTTGGTCTAATTCTATTTCTTTATATGCCTTTCCTCTTACATTCCAGTTTGCTATATGTATTATATTTTGTTGTTTCCATTTTTGTTTTACCTTTTCCATTCCAGGGTCGTTTTCCATAGATTCAATGCGATTATCTTTTTCTGTCAGCTTACAAGTAGAATTATGTTCTCCATGTCAGGGGACTAGCTGACGATGGAATAGTTCAGTGGTATGGCTGCTACCTTAAGGCTTCTGAACTAGCCTTCTTCCAAATTTAAACCCATAGAAGGAATAGGGTATATTGAAGGAGGAAAGAGTAGATTATAGAAGAATTATAGGAAGGTTTATAGAGAGGGTATAATATAAGGCCAGAAATGGAAAGACCCCATGGCCCTCGAGTACTCTAATAGCATAAGGGTCATAAAATAAGAAGAGTTGGCTGATAAGGCCTTATAAGAAAGATTAAAGTAAGTGGATCTTCCTCAAAGTAGAAGAAGAAGAGGATAGATCCAGCTCTCCATGGGAGTGCCACTTCCCTTACAATCAAGATGATTGCCCCTTATGGCCCTGTTGGTCCATGAGTCCTTATTCAGTATATTCTGACCACCCCACCATACACACACACGGTGGGCTCCCCTATCCGCCACCCAGGGAACGCACTTTCTAAGGGTTACAGGATCTCCCCGAGAGACGAAACTTAAATGCAGATCATTATTATATTCCCATATTTCTCAACTATTTGTCTTTAAGTGATAATCTGAACCTCACAATCTTTTTTTGTCTTAAACCTAGATTGTTCTTCTCCAAGCTTCCTTTTCACAATTTTTCTTAGCCTTTTCTCAAGTATACTTGCATAAATCTTACCAGGAACACTCTGTAATTCTAATATTCAGTTTTATTTCCTTTTTTTTGGGGGGGGGGGGACTATGAGAGCCCTACTCCAATCATCTGGAATTCAAGCCTTCTGGATTATGCAGCGTATCCACTGGAAAACTTTTATGCCTCCATATTTCATCTACTCCAGCTACCTTTCCATATTTAACATTTTTGATCTTTTTCTCCCTCAAATATTGATGCGTACTCCTGACTGCATTCCTCCTGAATGTTTCATAAATGCCACCTGAAGCCTCCCTCAGATGTTCATGGAAGAATGGCTTTTATCTGCCTGTTGCAGAGCATAGTTGCCATTAACTTGGCCAACTAATTTTGTGCAGAAGGAAGCGAATGCAGTGAAAACATTGGACTGTAAGCAGTGCACTATGTTTTTATTATTAGACTATAGTTCAATACTTACATAAAGTGAAGTACTTGCTAGAGAATAAGAGCTCATGGCAAGCAGCTAATTAATATGCATAAATATACCAATCAAATATAGCATTCTCCTTCATTATTGTTTTCTAATATACAGTATCTTAAAAAACACATTGTCCCCCACTCTGTACCTATTTGGTTACAATTAATTGAAAAATAAAAGTATTCAAAGTTATTCTACAGTTAATTGCATTTGACCAATTAAGATGAGCACTGATGTGCTATACACTCGTAAAACTTTCATACATCTATAAAAATGCAATTTTATTCATAAACTCCAATGTATTTCATCCAACGTTACGTGGACATCGTCAGGGAGATAGACCATTAACTTCATTCAAAACATGAATCACAATAAGTCATAAATCATGTGTATATTAGCTTGTGTCTCAGTTGCAGCTGAAGTATATGATATCTCACTATTACAGTTCAAAGCAGCAATTGTAGAAAGTTGTGTAGATAAAAAAAGAATTTAAAATAATTAATTAAAGAAAACCTTATAAACAATTAATAATGATCAATTTTTAAAACATGAATGTTGGCATGCAATCTGATTGGTTCAGATTTGGATGATTTCATAGCATTTCACGTTTCAAGGAAAGATGATCGAATTTGAACTTACTGGAATGAAGAAGTTTTGTCCGGTTCAAAAAATGTAATATAGTCTTGATGTTCTTCGGTTCTAATCAATGCAGAATGGCCAGTCTGTCCAAAATAACAAAGATGACATGAGTAGGGTGCTTGATAGAAACTTGGTAAGGAAAGAGGTATTAAAGTATCTTTTGTAGATGGTAAGAAGGAAGACGGTTTCCAAACTGGTTTGAAGGAAGCATACAGATTGAATTTATGAAGAATCCTTGCTATTTGTTCCAAGGTACCTTTGGGTATTGAAATTCTTTTCACATCAGATTGTAGTCTGGTAGATGGATGATAATTACCAATAATTTTTTGAATGGCAGTTTGTTGTGGCATTTGGGAGATTGATGGTCTAATTTTCCACACTTACTAGATGTCTTGGGAAATGCATTTTTCTGCTTCTGCCAGCATTTTAAAAGGCCGCTCCTAACATTGGCACCAACAAGCTAGAAACAGATGATGAGAATTGGGTGGGAGAAATCTATAGCCAGAAGTGTTTATAAAAAGGGTTAAAAGAAGTAGTTTTGTTGTATCCATTACACATCAGATTGCCTTTAATTTTATTCGGTTAATCTAACAAAAGGGGTTCAGAATAGCAGATGGTATTAGCTCTATAAAACTCTTGATAATGCCCATTTTCTGTGATGAATGATGGTGGAAGGATGAGTGAATGTATCTGCCATTAAAGGTTGGCTTCTGATAAACTGAAAATTCAACATGGCATGTGGAATTGCGAATTATTAAGCTATCCAAAAAGGGTAGTTGATTATTGGATTCAATAGTGAACTTGATATGGGAGTACAAGGAGTTTATTTTTTCTAGAAACTCTTTGAAATGTAGTAATTCTGACTCAGTGTAGGACCAGACTGCAAATATATCATCAACAATATGTAATCATATAAACCATATAAATCATATAAACAGTATAACCATATATGAGGCTGAAGAAATATAGTGTCAGAGAGTTCTTTTTCTAGATGCTCCATAAAGTAATCAGCTAAGTCTGGTGAGATAGGACTGCCCATTTCTGTTCCTACTATTTGATCCACTTATTATACCATGTAAAATAGCTTTCATTGATGGTGAATATATATAGATTAACAATGTCTTCTGGGAAATCCGATTGTCAAAACTGAAGAGTTTACAAGTGTTATGGCAGTGAATAGGGAGACTACATCAAACGAAACCATAATCTCATTATTAGACAGATGTAGATTTTCTCTTTAAAGCCAACTGTTTTTGATATAAGGTGTGGCCAGTGAAGTTTTGAAGATGATGAGAGAGGTGTTCTGCAAGGTAATAAGTGGGAGAGCCAATACAGTCCACAATATTGGGGTGCCATTCTTATATATTTTAGGAAGATCACAAATGAAGCAGATAGGCATGATGAATTTGTACCCTCTCAACAGTAGTGATATCCCACAACTGTGCATTGTCTAATAATTTATTTAATTTATTGATTTTGACTTTTTGTTGGATCTCTGCTGATAACACTGTAGGTTATCTCTTAATAGGATATTAATATGATTATACTTGGTGGTATTTATATGACAACAATGGTATTACCATTTTCAGCCTTCATGATGACAATACTGGTGTTTCTGGCATTAGAAAGTGAAGAGCTTGTACTTCTGAGAAGGGTATATTAAAGGAGGTGGTTTTGCTTTGTATAAAATTTGGGCACTCTCAAAACGTAATTTATTTGCTTCATCTGTGCATAATTCTCTCATACTTTTTTTTCATGTTTACCATGATTTATAAGTAAGGTATATGTCGAGAAGAAGGTAAAATTGGGACCTTTAGATAAACACTTATCTCATCATTTGTTAGTGGTCTGATGGTTTATAACTCAGCTGTTACAGTTAGACTCAGTTATTGGTTGAATATTGTGGCAGTTTCTTCCTTCTGATATTTCAAACTTACAAATTAATCTACATTTATGAATGAAATGGCTGAGGATAGAGAAATACAAGAAATTAACTCAAAATAGTCTTGATTGAGAATATCTTTTAAAGTACTTTCAAGTTCCAGAAGTTGGGCATTATTTAAATAAAAATGTTTTTTTATGTCATATTTGATTTACTAATAATGCCTTGCTTGCTTTTTGGTAAATCTTCTGCAGAACATGACCGAATAATTTCTTTAAATTTAACAAAGGAATAATATCAGAAGCCAAACTTTACTGGCAGATACATTCTCTCATCCTCCCACCATCATTCATCATAGAAAATAGGCATTATCAAGAGTCTTGTCATTGAGTTCATATGATGCTCTTCTGATTTCCTTTTGTTAGATGAACTGAATAAAATTAAAAGCAATCTGATATGTAATGGATATAACAAAACAATCATTAAAAACATTACCATCCTTCTACTAGACTACAATCCAATGTGAAAAGAATTTCATTACTCTACCTTAAAGGAACCTTGGAATAAATGGCAAGGATTCTTCTTAAATTCAATATTTATGCTTCTTTCCTACCATCTACAAAGGAAAAATCACCTCTTTCCTTACCAAGTGTCTGGACAGACTGACTTTTCTGCCTTGATTAGAACTGAAGACCATCAAGACTTACAATTTTGGAATCCAACAAATCTGGCCTTGCTTCTCATGTTATCAATACTAGCAATAAAGTTTTTTTGAACAGCAGACAAAACTTCTTCATTCCAAACAATCAAATTTGATCGTCTCTTCCTTGAAATATATGAAATGCTATGAAATTGTCTGAACCTGAACCGATCAGGCTGCATGCCAATATCCACATTTTGGGAATTGATCACTATTAATTGTTTATGAGATTTTTATTAATTAATAATTAGTTTAAATTATTTTCTATCTACACAATTGTCTACAATTGCTCCTCTGAACTCTAATAGTGTAACATCATATATTTCAACTGCAACCAAGACATGAACTAATATATACGTCATATCACTCGTTATTGTGATTCATGCTTTGAATGAATCGCATCATTATCAGTTTCCTGATATGTACATTAAGGGTACATATCAGGAGAAATTGATGAAGTTTTGAATGTAGTTAATGGTCTGTCTCCCTGACAATGTCTATGTAACATTAGATGAAATATATTATAGTTTTTGAATAAAATACCGTATAACTTTTGTTACATGTGCAAGCTGTGAAAGTTATTTTAATATGTGTAGTGTGCCCATGCTCCATTAAAATTTTTTTACATATTGATATATCTTAGCCTTCATGGAACAATGTTTCTCTTGATATTACGTGTGATATAACAGAAGTTAACAAATTATTTTAATTTTAAAAAATGCATTTGTTTGCCAAGTAATTTTTATTTGTTGGTAGATATACACATATACAGTTCAGCTGTGTTCTGCAGATTAATAACATTTTTATTTTAAAAAAAATATCACTTAAGGAAGCTGGTAAAGAACATTGTTTAAATGAATATGGTGAGTACTTTGCAAAGAAAAATGAATAACTAGTTCGAAAGAAGTTCATTTGTCCAATTTAAAATAACATGGTGTTTTTATAAAATGAAATGTTCAACAAAAACCGTATTTATTTGGAAAACTTGGGGGGAGAGAGAATGGTAATAAGTGCTTAATGTGATAGCAGGAGGGGAAAAAAGCCATAAAAATAAAGTGAACAAGAAGCTGGATAGTTCTAACTTATGGATACTTTTGTATGATTTGACAATAATTTATGTATCATTTTAATTACCTATAAAATTAACATCTTTTTTTTGTGATGGGATGGGAGTTAGAATTCTTCATTTGATTGAAAGTAAGTTCAGGAAACAATGCCACTCCATTAGAAATAGATAAAATATAGCAGGAGAAACTATTGTTTTTGTTTACAGTTTGTTCTGATTAGTTCTTTCTTTCTCCCTGCTTCAGGAATCTTCTAATCGTCACCTTTTGTTTGCTTGCGAGTAAATCATCATCATCATCAAATTCCTGCCATGTACCCTCAAGGGGTGTACAGGATATGACAATACTACATGAAAAAATTACATCATTACTAACTTCCTATCTACAATTTTCCTCCAAATCAGTCTGTTACTTGTCAAGACTCCAACATTATCAGATCTTATATTTCTATCGTCTAAGGCACTTTGTACCGTATCAATCCACCTATATTTTGGTCTTCCTCTGGGTCATTTTCCTGCCAATCTGGCAGAGAACACTTGTTTTGCTAATCTTTCCTCTCCCATTCTATTTAAGTGACCATACCACCTGAGATTAGCTCTGCTAATGCATTCCTGGATGCTGACAATGTCAAGTTCTTTCCTAATATCCTCATTTTTAATATGATATTGCCATTGATGCCATCTGTTCACGCCTATAATCTTTCTCAGGACTCTCATATCTGCAGTCTCTAGTCTTTGGTCAAGTGTTTTACTTCTGACCCAGCTCTCAGATCCATAAGTTAAAACTGGTTTGAACACTGTCTTGTATACAGCTAATTTAGTGTTCCGACTAATTTCTCTGTTATTCCATATGAATTTATTCAGTTGACTTCCCACCATACCAGCTTTGTTGATTCTGTTGTCTATTTCTATATTTAATTTACCATCTTCAGTAAAAATCATGCCTAAGTAGCTGAAATGTTTTACTTGATCCACAGATTCTCCATTCACAACACAGTTGACATTTTCAATGATTCTGCCTATTTTCATTGTCTTTGTCTTTTTATTGCTGACCTTCATACCATATCTATTACAACAGCTATTCAATTTAGTCAGAGAATCTTGCAGACTTGTAGCGGATTTATTTAGAAGTATAACATTATCCGCATAAAGCAAAGAGCTGACATTAACATCTCCAATTTTGATATCAGGTTTAATACCACATTCCTTCATAATGTGATCCATATAGATAATGAATAACAGAGGGGATAATGTACATCCTTGTCTCACACCAGATTTAACATTAAACCATCTTCCTGTACTTCCTTCAATTCTAACTGCTGACTTACAACTCAAATAAAGACTAAGTATTGCTTGATATAATGCCCCATTGACACCATATAACTGCAGCGTATTGAATAGCTTCTCTCTTGGAACCTTGTCATATGCCGTTTCCAAATCGACAAAACTTAAATACAGATCTTTGTTATATTCCCATGCTTTCTCGACTATTCGTCGTAAAGTGAAGATCTGATCCATACAGCCTCTATTTGGCCTGAATCCAGCTTGTTCTTCACCAAGCTTTTCTTCCACAATTCTTCTCAACCGTTTCTCAAGTATACTTGCATAGATCTTGCCAGGAACACTCAGTAGGGAAATGCCTCTGTAATTCTCACATTCAGTTTTATTTCCCTTTTTATATATGGGTACTATGAGAGCTCGACTCCAATCATCAGGAATTCGTCCCTCTGTCCAGGCTTTCTAAACTATGCAGTGCAGCCACTGTAAGACTCTTATACCACCATACTTCAGCATTTCTGGTCGAATATCATCTACTCCTGCTGCCTTTCCACATTTCAAGCCTTTGATGGCTTTTTCTACTTCAAGTATGGATATGTATTCCTGACTGCTTGCCTGGTCAGTGTTTTTTATCACTGTGCTATCACTGCTTGTTTCATTTAGCAGTTTTTCAAAGTAATTACTCCATACTTCAAGGATATCTTTTTCTCCTGTTTTCATGTCACCTTTATCATCTCTAATTCCTTTTACAGCACTCTTTCCTAAGCTTCTTCAACAACCTCCAGAATATCTTACCACCTTCTTGATATTTATTTTCTATGTTCTTGTCAAAGTCCTCCCATGACTTTTGTTTAGCTAGTTTTACACACTGTTTAGCTTTCTTACATTTGTCTCTGTATTCTGTAAGAGTAAAAGCTGACTTATTTGCCAGGAACTTTTGATATGCTTTCTTCTTTTCCTTCACTGTCTCTTTAACTTCCTGTGTCCACCAGGGAGTTCTGATTTTTTTATCCTTGCATACAACCTCTCCACATGCCTCTCTGGGAGAATCAATCAAATGTTTTCTTCAGAGTTTGCCACTGAATCTCCAAGGTTTGATTCCTTGTCTCAAACTCTTTCATTTTCTTTTCAATAATCTTTCTGTATTTTAGTCTACAGTTCACATCTGAGAGCTGCTCAACTTTTATTCGCTTTAAAACTTTCTTACATGCTATTCTTTTCAATATGAAATTCAATTTTATCCTGCTCAAGACTAAATAGTGATCACTTCCAATTTCAAATCCTCTGTACACTCTGGTGTCCTGCACCAGGGAGAAAACATCACTATCAACAATAACATAGTCAATGAGACTTTTCTTATTCCTAGCCTCTTCTCTTCATGTGAATTTGTGCACATTTTTATGTTGGAACATGGTGTTAGTAATAACCAGTCCATGTCCTGAGCAGAAATCCAACAGATATTTGCCATTATTATTAGCTTTGCTCTTTTCTCCAAATTTTCCAAAAATATTTTTGTATGTCTCACAACTATTTCCTACTCTGCTATTTAGATCCCCAACAAGGACCAACTTTTCCTTTTTCATTGTGTCAGTTGCTTTTTCTAAAGCCTCAAAAAATTCCTCCACTTCTACCTTAGTAGAACCTTCTGTGGGACCATAGGCACAAATAAGTCTCATTGTCCAGTTCCCCATTCTCATATTTGCCCACATTACTCTACTTGAGACTGACTGCCATTCAAGAAGATTAGACTCGTATTTTGTGTTGAATACTATGGCTACTCCTTCTTTTCCTTGATTGTCATTGCCTGAATATAACATTTTGTATTTATTGCTCAGAAAGATCTCACCAGTTTTGGTCTTTTTTGTTTCAGTCACCCCTATTATGTCGATCTGGTACATATCTAATTCCTCTGCTAGCTCCATTTCTTTGCCATTCAGGCTTCTTATGTTAATAGTACCGATCTTTAACTCTGGTGATGTTGAGTTGGGGTTTGTTTTCAGATTTGTTCCAGTAGCTGACTTTTCGCTGTTTGCCCTGGTTCCCTGGCAAAAACAACGGGGGTCTTGTTTAACCGGGCGACGCCCCAGCCGGCATGAAATTTTGTAATGTTGTACCATCATTTTTTATTTTGGTTTAACCAATAAGAATACAATTTGGTCGGCTAAATCCCAAATTGCCAGCCCATCCTCATTCGTTCGGTATCAAAGTAGATACCCAACAGGGTGCACCACGAGAAGGTGAGGATTGGACATTAGGTCAGAAGCCCTGGTCAGTTCTCCACATTCCTTTAAAGGCTATGTGGAGGTCTCCTCTCAGTTATACAGCTTTGATCCTTAAGCACCCCATCATTCTGAAAATGTTATTTACTACAATTTTTTTTTTTTTTTAAATTGATGAAACCAAATAAAAGCTTCAATTATACTTTCATTTAACAATAATGCAAAAAGCATTCATTGTCTCCAAGAGTAATACTTCCCCTCAGTGCACAAAGCATTCAAGTTAATGAATCTATAGATCACCGAACAAAAAATCAATTTTCCAACATGAATAGAGAAATAGTAGATTACTGCAACAACGATTAGGTTTAATTAAGCTATTTTCTTGGCTAATATTTATTTTTACATAATACATAAAAGAAAATTGGAATTGGAAGTATATATCATCAATTCCTGATAAGTACCACCAAGTGGTGTTCAGGTTACTATGACAGTACTACATAATTAATTCTTATTCTTGTTATTATGCAACACTTCTAGGGAGTGAGGGCACCTACTCTACAACTCTCCGTCCCCACCAACCACAACTACCTTCGTCATCTACACCAATGTCATCTACTGCTGACCATCACCACTGGTATTTTCACAGACAATCACAAATATCCATGACCACAGCGGGATTCAGACCCACAGCATTTTGGCTGGAGAGCTGATACGTTAACCACTCGACCAACCAGGCCGGCAGTAAGTTTACAGTGTTACTAATCTCCTATTAACAGTTTTCCTCCAAATCAATCTGTTACTTGTGAGCACTCCATTATTGTTATATCTAACATTTAGTGCTTCTAAGGCACTTCTGACCAAATTAATCCACCTAGACCCTTGGTCTTCCTCTGTGTCTCTTTCCTGCCATCTTGGCATCGGATACCTGTTTTGCTAACCTTTATTCACCCATTCTATTTAAATGGCCTTAGATTAGCTCTGCTGATACATTCTTGAATGGTAATTATGCCAAGTTCCTTTCTAATGCTTTCATTTTTAATATGATTCTGCCATTGATGCCATCAGTTCACTCTTTTCTCAAAACCCTCATATTTGTGGTTTCTAGTATTTGATAAAGTGCTTTATTTCTAACCCAGCTCTCAAATCCATAACTTAAGAGTGGTTTAAACATTGGTATACTGCTAGTTGGGTGTTTTGGCTAATTTTTCTCTCATTCCATATAAATTTATCCAGCTGGCTACTCACCATACCAGCTTTGCTTATTCTGTTGTCTATTTCCAGATTTAACTGCCATCTTCTATAAAAACTGTGCATAAGTAGCTGAAAAATTTTACTTATTCTATAGCAATGGTCTCAAACTGGCAGCCTGCGGACCACATCCGGCCCCTGAAGCAATTATACATGGCCCGCGATTACATTTCAATTATGCATTTGTTGTAAATACGGTGCTTATAGTTTTAGAGACATAGAGATATGGACTGAGCTTATGCACACATAAGCTCAGTCCATATTTACAATTTACAATCAGTAAATTTAGTTCACCAGCTGACAGTTGGTGGTGCTTCAGTATTCTGGTGTTTCCAATGCACAGCTGCACAGTTCATATTGCAATATAGATGGAGACAAACTAATGAACGGCTTATAAAACCTGTTTATTTGTGCTTGTTGTTAGATCTACATTATATCAATACCTATCGTTTAGAATTGTGCATAACTTTTGAGTGTTGCTTTCATACAAAAATTCATCTTGTTGAATTTTAGTTCTAAATAAAATTATAATAGTGATTTTAATTAAAAGAGTGGGTGCACTGCATAGTTCAGAATGCCTGGATAGAGCGACAAATTCCAAATGATTGGAGTAGAGCTCTCATAGTACCCATATATAAAAAGGGAAATAAAACTGAATGTGAGAATTACAGAGGTATTTCCCTACTGAGTGTTCCTGGTAAGATATATGCAAGTATACTTGAGAAACGGTTGAGAAGAATTGTGGAAGAAAAGCTTGGTGAAGAACAAGCTGGATTCAGGCCAAATAGAGGCTGTATGGATCAGATCTTCACTTTACAACAAATAGTGGAGAAATCATGGGAATATAACAAAGATCTGTATTTAAGTTTTGTCGATTTGGAAAAGGCATATGACAAGGTCCTAAGAGAGAAGTTTTCAATAAGCTACAGTTATATGGTATCAGTGGGGCATTATATCAAGCAGTACTTAGTCTTTATTTGAGTTGTAAGTCAGCAGTTAGAATTGAAGGAAGTACAGGAAGATGGTTTAATGTTAAATCTGGTGTGAGACAGGGATGTACATTATCCTTATTCATTATCTATATGGATCACATTATGAAGGAAAGTGGTGTTAAACATGATATCAAAATTGGAGATGTTAATGCGAGCTCTTTGCTTTATGCAGACGATGTTATACTTCTAAATAAATCTGCTACAAGTCTGCAAGATTCACTGACTAAATTGAATAACTGTTGTAATTGATATGGTATGAAGGTCAGCAATAAAAAGACAAAGACAATGGCAGAATCATTGAAAATGTGAACTGTGTTGTGAATGGAGAACTTATAGAACAAGTAAAACATTTTATCTACTTACCAAAAATAATTCAATTTTTAGTGAAGATGGTAAATTAAATATAGAAATAGACAACAGAATCAACAAAGCTGGTATGATAGAAAGTTAATTGAATAAATTCATATGGAATAAGAGAGAAATTAGTCGGAACACTAAATTAGCTGTATACGACAGTGTTCAAACCAGTTTTAACTTATGGATCTGAGAGCTGGGTCAGAAGTAAAACACTTGACCAAAGACTAGAGACCGCGGATATGAGAGTCCTGAGAAAGATTAGAGGCATGAACAGATGGCATCAATGGCAATATCATATTAAAAACGAGGATATTAGGAAAGAACTTTGACATTGTCTGCATCCAGGAATGCATTAGCAGAGCTAATCTTAGGTGGTATGGTCACTTAAACAGAATGGGTGAGGAAAGATTAGCAAAACGAGTGTTCTCTGCCAGGTTGGTAGGAAAACGACCCAGAGGAAGACCAAGATATAGGTGGATTGATACGGTACAAAGTGCCTTAGATGATAGAAATATAAGATCTGATAATGTTGGAGTCTTGACAAGTAACAGACTGATTTGGAGGAAAATTGTAGATAGGAAGTTAGTAATGATGTAAATTTTTCGTGTGGTACTATCATATCCTGTACCTCCTTGAGGGTACATGGCAGGAATTTGATGAATGATGATGATCTGCTATCCATGTCTTTAACCAAGAGTAAAAGAAAAATGGACAAAGAAGGATGCCTTTTTCGAGATAAATTGGAATTTTTCTACTTTTGTGGTGTTGTGCGCAATAAAATTGTATGTTTGATTTGTAATAGGGGACTATCAGTTCCAAAAGAGTACAATTTACGTCGCAATTATGAAACGAATCATGAAGAAAAATTTGAAATGTTGGAAGGCAGATTGAGGGAAGAAAGTTACAATTTCTAAAATCTGTCTTACAACGACAAAATTTTTTTACTGATGCAAATAAATCCAGTGAAGCAACAGTTCATGCAAGTTTTGCTCTTGCACACATCATTGCAAAACGATCAAAACCATTTACTGATGTCGAATTCCTTAAAGATTGTTTGATTAAGTCTGCTGAACTTCTTTGTCCTGACAAACAACAATTATTTACAAATATTAGTTTGTCAGCCCAACATGGTAGCGGAACGTATTAACGAAATTGCTAGTGATTTATGATGTCAGTTAAAAGAAAAAAGTATTGATTTTGCAGCATTTTCAATAGCAGTTGATGAGAGTACTGACATCAACAGATATAGCACGACTTGCTGTTTTTGTACGAGGTGTTACTGATGAATTTGAAGTAATTGAGGAATTATTGGAAATAATTCCTATGAAAGGAAAAATTGGTGCACAGGATATTTTTTTCTGAAATAAAAACTGTAATAGATAAATATAAATTAAGTTGGGATAAAATGGTTGGATTTGCAAGTGATGATGCAGCTGCTATGGTTGGTAAAAAAAAAAATGGAGTAGTGGTAAAATTAAGAAATATAGTGAAAGAAGAAAAATTTTAGAATAAATTTTGCACTATACATTGCATTATTCATCAAGAAGCACTTTGTGCCAAAAGTTTGTAGCTGGATAATGTTATGGTAACTAAAACAGTAAACTTTATCCGTGGACGAGCTCCGAATCATCGAGAATTTGTTGCATTGCTTGAAGAAATTGAAAGTGAGTACAGAGAAATGATTTATTATAATGAGGTGAGGTAGTTAAGTCGAGGAGCTGTATTAAAATGGCTTTTAATTTAATAAATGAATTCAAAATTTTCATGACATAAAAAAATAAAACCATCGACGAGCTTTGTAATGATACATGGATAACAGATTTAGTATTTCTTGTTGACTTAATTGGCCATTT
Source organism: Typopeltis vanoorti (assembly GCF_054136105.1). Taxonomy (NCBI): domain Eukaryota; kingdom Metazoa; phylum Arthropoda; class Arachnida; order Uropygi; family Thelyphonidae; genus Typopeltis; species Typopeltis vanoorti. The sequence goes on from NC_143565.1 coordinate 49,093,677, forward strand.
TAAATATTCTCAATAAAGAGCTGCAAGGAAAGAATAAACTTATCACTGACATGTATTCTTGTAATAAAGCTTTTAAAGTTAAATTGCAATTATGGGAAATACAACTGGAATCAAAAAATTTTGTACATTTCCTACATCTTGAATCCTGCCCTATTATTTCAAATGAAAAATCTCAAGAATATGCAAGAAAAATAGCATTGTTGCGAAGAATTTGAAAAAATATTTTAATGATTTGGAGTCTGATTTGACGTTATTTTCATTACCATTAAAAACGAACGTGAATAATGCACCAGAAAATCTACAAATAGAGCTAATTAATTTACAGTGTGATGTAAATCTTATTCAAAGATTTGAAGATACAGATTTGATTAACTTTTATTCGTACTTGTCAAAAGATAAATACCCTCAGTTACGAATTTTTGCAATAAGAACAATTGCTTTATTTGGGAGTACATTTATATGTGAACAGTTTTTTTCGCAGTTGAAAATTAATAAGTCTAAGAAAAGAACCCGATTGACCAATGAGCATCTACAATCTGTGATGAAGATAGTTTCTAGTAATTTTTCTCCAAGGCTACAAACTTTATCAGAATCGAAACGCCATCAAGTGTCAAGTTGCAGTAAGAAATAAAGAAGTTTATAATTATTTACATACAAACATATGTATTTTTTCTGTATGTGTCGAAGAAAAATTTAATAAATAAAAGAAAGAGAATAGGTTGTAATTATTTATTCTCAAGTTATAAAGGTTATAAAAGGGTTTTTATAATTATAAAAGTTATAAAGGGGTGGTATCCATACATTAGGGGTAAGTACGGTTCGATACATATATTCACTCTCATTTTATTAATAAAAAAAAAAATTCCAGCCCGTCAGCTGCTTTCACATTGTGCATTCAGCCTGCATGTAATTTGAGTTTGAGACCACTGTTCTATAGGATCTCCATTCAGGATGCAACTGAAGTTTTCTGTGCTCCTACCTATTTTCATAGTTTTGGTCTTTTTATTGCTGATTTTCATGCCAAATTTGTTACAGCTGTTATTGAATTTTAGTTAGTGAATCCTGGAGACTTGCACAAGATGTGTTTATGAGTAAAACTTCATCTGCATAAAGCAGAGAGCATATAGATGATAAATAAGAGTAGTGATAATGTGTATTCTTGTCTTACCCCTGATTTTACATCAAACCATCTTCCTGTATTTCCTTCAATTCAAATTGCTGACTAACAACTTAAATATAGACTGTGTATTGCTCTGTATAATGTTCCATTCACCCTATATACTTATAGTGTTTTGAAAAGCTTTTCTGTGGACACCTTGTCATATGCCTTTTTCAGATCTACAAAACTCAATTTCAGATCCTTGCCCACAGTTTCTCAATTATTTGTTTTAAAGTGAAAATCTGGTTTTATCTCAACAATCTTTCTTGCATAAATCTTACCTGGAACACTTAATAGAGAAATTCCTCTGTGATTGTCTGTGGAAATACTAGTGGTAGCAGTTGGCAGTAGATGGTGTTGGTGTAGTTGTGGTCGATTGTGAGTGGTGGAAGCAAAGTTGTAGAGTAGATCCCTCCCTCGATGAGTCCTTGGACTCCCTGGAGGTGACAAATAATAATAATAATTCTCACATTCAGTGTTATTCCCTTTTTTATACTCTGAGAGCTACTCCAGTCAGGAATTCAACTTTCTGACCAGGTCCTCTGAATTATGTGGTCTAGCCATTGCAAAATGTTTATACTTCTATACTTTAGCATTTCTGGTCAAGTATCATTTACTCCAGCTGCCTTTCCACATTTCAAGTTTTTGATGGCTTTTTTCCTACCTCAAGTGTTGATATGTACTCCTTGTTTGCATTCCTCTTGAAAATTATTTAGTATGGTTTTGTCGCATTTTTACATAATACCTAAAGGAAAATGGAATGGAAAGGTATATTTGAATTAAAAATACATTAAATGTATTTTTAATTCAAATTTTTTGTTATATTCTGCTATTTCATTGTGTAGGCTTCTGTGGAGAGATGACATATAGCAATGTTTTTTGCCAGTATTGTTCCACATAAAAGAACCAAATGGGATAGAATAATTTTTTTGGCTACTGTACTAGTTTAGTGAAAATTCTTGTGTTTCTCATCAGGAGAAATACACGAATCAATTAGAAGAACAATTTATAACAGGCATAACATAATATAATATATACATAATTTTTCTTCTTCTTCTGCAGCTTCTCCCACTTAAGTGGGGGTCACTTGATGATGAGTCTCCTCCACATCCTCCTGTCTTGGGCTGTCACCACATCCAAGTTATTCATCCTCAAGGCCTCTTCTACCAGCTCCCTCCATCTCTTCTTTGGCCGCCCACGCTTCCTCCTTCCTTGCACATCCATCTGCATGACCCTTCTTCCCACATATTCATCCTCCCTCCTTATCACATGACCAGGCCATCTCAACCTTGCCTCCTGTATCTTCGTTCCTAAGTTCGTAACTTTCATTGTTCCTCTTACATCGTCATTTCTCAGACGATCCTTTCTGGTCACACCGCACATCCACCTAAGCATTCCCATCTCTGCTACTTCCATCCTGCTGATGTTATTTTTCCTCAGGGCCACAGTTTCTATAGCATACGTCATAGCTGGCCTCACTACTGTCCTATAGATTTGGCCTTTCAGATTGATCGGCACCCTCTTATCGCATAACACTCCAGCCATCTTCCTCCAGTTCCTCCAACCCGCATGTATCCTGCATCCCACTTCCTTCTCAGCCCCTCCATCTTCTTCCACTGTTGAACCTAAATATCTAAAGTCCCTCACCTTCCTGATGACATTTCCTTCCAGCTCCTGATCTGTCTCCTGGCCGCTGCCCACTGTGCAACACATATACTCTGTTCAGTCTCATACCTCTCTCTTCCAGTACTTTTCTCCATCTTTCCAGTTTAGTTCCCGCTTCTTCTCTTGAATTGGCAAAATGCGCATTGTCCAAGGCGCATCTTCTCTCACCTCCTCCGTCACCACCTCCATCACAATGTTAAATAGAAACGGACTTAATGCTGACCCTTGATGCAAGCCAACTGTTACTTGAAAACTTTCTGTCTGTCCCAGACAGGTCCGAACACTTGTCTTTACATTTCTGTACATCTCCCGCACCAACCTGACATATTTCTCCGGAACTTTCTTCTCCCTCAGACGCCTCCAGACTTCTTGCTTTGCCACTCTATCGTATGCTTTCTCCAGATCAATAAATGCCAGATGTAGCTCCCGTTGTTTCTCTCAAAACTTTTCCATCATCTGCCGTAACCCAAAGATAGCATCTGTTGTTGATCTACCAGGCATGAAGCAAATTGTTCCTTTGCAATCTCCACTTCCTTCCATCAACTTTATTCCTCTGTAATTTTTACAGTCTTGTGCACCCCCTTTACCCTTGTAAATGGGGACAAGAGTACTCTCCCTCCATTCCTCGGGTATATTTTCCTGTTGGCAAACTTTCTTGAACGGGTCCCACAGCAAGTCAATTCCCTCTTCCCCAGTGCCTTCCATGCCTCCACTGGAATCCTGTCGGGGCCCACCGATTTTCCATTCCTCATCCTCTTCATGGCCTCCATCACTTCCACTCTACTGATGTTCTGCACCATCCCCTCAGAAGGTTGCCCATCTTCTCTGTGTGAGTCCTTGCATTTTCCTCATTCAAAAGTCCCTCAAAGTATATTCTCCATAATACTCTCCCTTCAGCATCTTTGATCTGCCTCACATGTAAGATGTCCTTTGCTCCTTTATTTCTACATTTCGCTAGTTGGTAAATTTTTCTCTGTCCTTTCTGTTTCTAATTGATCATACAGATCTTGATATGCCATGGCCTTTGCCTGTGCCACAACTCTCTTGGCTTATTGCTTTCTCTCTCTCTGTACACCTCTCTATCCTCTTCCACTCTTGACTCACCCCAACTGCTTTGCCTTCCTCTTAGCTGCCACTGCCACTTGTACATTATTATTCCATCACCAACCCTCCTTCTGCTCTCTAATCTTTCCAGATGTCTCACCAAGCACCTCGATTGCACAGCTCAGGATTACTTTTGAATTATGTTTCCACCAATCTTGTACACTTTCCAGTCCATCTGAAATCCTCTCTAACACCCTCTTCCTAAAACGATTCCTCACACTCTCTTCTTTTAAGCGAAACCACTTAATTGTCTTCATCCCATGGCTTCCAGAGGTTCTTATCTTCGATCTTATTTTAAAGTCTGCACACAGCAGTCGGTGTTGCTGTGCCACTTGATCTGTTGGAATTACTTTACAATTTGTCACAACCTTAAGATGTTGTCTTCTAGTCAAAATATAGTCAATTTGTGAACTGTTGTTACCATTCCTAAATGTTATCAAATGTTCTTCCCTCTTGTAGAAAAACGAGTTCACAATTGCCAGATCAACCGCTACTGCAAAGTCCACAACCCTCTCTCCTTCCTGGTTCATCATTCCCACTCCATGGCCACCATGCACCCTTTCACAGTCTCTATTCTGTCTCCCTATGTGTCCGTTCAAGTCTCTTCCAACAATCACCATCTCGTTTTCTTCCAGTTCCCTCTTTTCTTCATCTAACACATTCCAGAACTCATCTTTCTCCTCTGCTGTACAGCCAACTTGTGGGCATATAGACATAATACGACCACCCGCTCTTCTCCAAGACCCAATTTCATTCGCATGATCCTGTCGTTCCTTCTACCCACTTCCAGTACTTCGCCCTTCATTCTGCCACACACCACAATTCCTACACCATTTCTTCCCTCATTATTCGCTCCAGAGTAGAACAATTTATATCCATCTCCCAGTTCCTTTACCTTTCCCCCCTTCCACCTTGTCTCCTGCACACATCAAATGTCCAACTTCCTCTTCCTCATCATGTCTGCCACCTCTCTTCCCCTTCCAGTCATGCTTCCAACATTCAGTGTTCCCACTCGCAACATCCTCTCCACCTGCTGGGCTCTCTTCTTTAACCGCACCCACCCTTGATGCGGTAGCCCTCGTCCACTTCTCGCAGCTATAGGGCGATGTGGCTGCACGTCGCTTAAGGGGTATGCTCTAGCACTTATATCATTTTCTCTTGGACTCATATCATAGCTAGAGTTGGCAATGAAGTTTTACGACCGGATGCCCTTCCTGACATCAACCCTCGCCATTTATCCGGACTTGGGACCGGCACCTATTGAGGCTAGCTTGCCTCCTTCGGTGGCTGCATAAGACGAAATGACTTAGCAAGATAAGAAAGATTCACCCCTTGAATACTCTAATAGCATTAGGGGGAAGGAGCAAGGAGAGGAGAAAGAAGCAAAGAAAGAAGAGGAGGGACTAGTCTACAGAATAATATAACAGATGTATATTACATGAAGTAAGGCATGGTCCAGCGTCTGGTACCTCGGGTTTGCCATGTCCATACTCGCTAAAGTGAACTCTTGAGGTGACAATATATACATAATAAAATATTTAAACAGAAATTACAGGAAATGCACATTTTCTGTTCTTATTCCTCTTCATATATTTCAGTATGTGCATTACCTATTTTTTTTATTCACATCATATTTCTCCTGATGATGTAAAACACACTTTTCATGACACTAATAGAGTAGTCAATAAATTATTGTATCCTATCTGGTTCTTTCATGTGGAATAATACTGGCAAAAGACATTGCTAATATATGCTATGCGATTGTTTCTTAATATGAAGTAATCTTTTGTTTTGTTTTGACCATAGGTTCCTAAATGGGGAGATTATTTCCCCCCCCCCCATAAACACATGTTATTGATATGAAATGCTTTTTAATGACATATGCAGAAACATTTTTAAAATCCTTTGCTTAGGTTGAGATTGTTTAGTCATATGGTTCTGTAGAACTCAAACTCATAGCCACTTAGCAGTTATAATAAAATAATAAGCTAATGCCTTTTATTTTCTTATAGGGACTAGTTGAGGCCTTTTAACCCTATCTAGATTTTTGGAAACTGAGTGGGCAATTTAATCTTCACTGGTAGCCAATCAGAGATAGCCCATGACTATCGCTACTTATAGATGGCGGCAGTATAACATACAAGAAGCTGTTTGCAGCAGTGGTCTATATATATGAAGATTTTATAATTAGCTTTATATTATAATATATATATAGTATAATTGATTTTCTTATTTTCATATCAAACCTGTTTATTTGGACTTGTTTTAGAACAGGCACATGAAATTTATAAAATATCTTAACGGATTGCAAGGTATAAATTTGGGAATCCTAGTTTATAATAATAATAATAAAATCTCTTCCATACAATTAAAACGTAATTATGTTTAGGTAAAAATTCTTGATCTGCTGGTTGAATATGGTAATTCAGCACATCCCACTGATTCCTACAGGGAGCATTTTGATAAAGGTGATCGTAAGTATTACATCAGATATTATTAGTTCATTAAATAGTATATTTTTTAATTTATTCTGTTTGTTTGAAGCACATCTCAAATGGTGTTTTTTAGCACATATCAAATTGCATCTCTGTGTTAATAAGTAGATGTGGCTTTTTCAACATTATATAATCACTATACTAAATTGATAGGGACTAAAGAAATGGTTCATAACCTTTCAGATATCACTGATGCCTGTAGGATTTTTGTCAGGACTTAAGTCCTAAAGGCATCATTGCTATCTGTAAGGATTCATTATAGTTGATTATACTAAATTTGTTTGCTATGATGACATTTTCTAATAGTGCGAGTTGCATGCAGTCCATCTTACCAGAACATTTCCACTGAAGCTTGAATATACTCTTAGAATATAAGTAATTCACTTATTCACCTATCATGGATACAAAGATGGCATACTTCGTTGATTTCACTGTATGCAGAAATAAAGTCAACTTTTGCTATATCGAAACCATTGAAGTGAATTTACTTACTGTATTTGCCAAAAGACCCTCCATGGCTAGCATAGCATCCATAGCAATGATGTTAAAAGAAATTCGCTTGCAAGGACCAAAATGTTCTTTAGGTCTCTCTGAAAAGGAAAATGTACTGTAGTCATAAACTGAAACTGTCTGGTAAGCTCTTCTAATGAAATTTCACTCATATCATTTATTGTCTTTTAGATGGCTTTGAAAACAGTGCACTCAGGTGACTTTATTTCTCTACCATTCATTCTATGCATATAACAGCACATACACTGCTTGGAAAGAAATCAATAGACACCATAGTGTGAGGAACAAACAGCCATAGCACCCACTTTAATAACATGTAAGGCAGACCTCTTTTTGCTGCGATGACTACAGCAATCCTATGGGGTCATACATAATGAAGTCCTGGACTGCTGTGGGCAGATGTCCACTGACCTCACCAAATGCTCCAGTTCATCCCACAGATGTTCAGTAGGGTTGAGATCAGGGTTCTCTGGAGGCCAGTCAAGTGTCGTGATGTTCATGTCCACAAAGCACGCAATTACAGTAGCAGCCTTATGACGGTGCATTGTCTTGCAGAAAGAGATAATGGTCAGTTCTGTAGAAATGCCACAAAGTGGGAAGTGTTGTATTGTTCCAGAATGTTCCCTCTTGGAGTGTTTCATGTTCGTGGCACCACAAACAAAGGTCAGAAACCAAACCATGAAAACAGGACCACACCATCACACTGCCACCTCTGAATTTCATAATTGGAGTTTCACATTCTGGTAAGAGACATTCACCAGGCATCCATCCCATCTGCTTGGCAGTGGGTGTAGTGCACACTGTGCACACTCTTTGCCCCACTGAAGATGACACTGCATATTGGTTTGGGTAATGTGGAGCTTGCATATTGCAATCCTACCATGGAAACCCATGTTGTGAGCCTTGTTCTGGATGTTTTTGCACAGATTCATGTTCCATTCGATGCCTAGAAACTCCACATTCAACATTTCAGGCGACAAATCACAGTTTTTACATATTATCCTTCTTAACACCCTACAATCACATTTGCTGATGAGTGTAGCAGGTTGTCCACTGTAGGTGTACTTGCAGTCAACTGAGCTTCCATCTCAGTATGGTATCACTAAGATACCTGTGATAGCTCAATTTTTCAGTAATTTGCCAAACAGATAGGTCTGCAACATGGCATCCTATCACGTCTCTTTCAAACTCTGTCGGTTCCCTTCTCACAGCCATTTCATCCTGACACAGTTGCACTGACTTAAGGAGTATCATATTCCTCCAATTTATACTGCTATGAACACATGACTTGTTACATGGCATGATGCATCTGCTCATGGGAGTGTCTGTTGGCTTCTTTCAAAGCAGTTTAAATATCTGGCTTAGCAGATTTTGTTGAAATTTGTCACACTGCTTCAGTATTGCCATTTAAATTAAACCCTTTTTTGGCTGGGTTATGGTAAATGATACAAAACATTGTATTGTTATAATAAAAATAACTAAACACTGGGTTTATTGGTCATAAAGATTTAATACTACTAGTCACCTACTGGTTTTTCCACGTAACCCAGTGGCTTCATCTGGGTTTTGATGAACATACAAATATGAATATACAACACAGCAAGTGTTAATTATGAATCAATACATTACTTTAAAAAAAAACAAAAAAAAAACGAATGTATAGGAACCGTTACACAAGTACAACAGAAATGCGTGGATGCTGACACCATCATCATCATCATCATCATCAAATTCCTGCCATGTACCCTCAAGGGGTGTACAGGATGTGACAGTACTGCATGAAAAAATTACATCATTACTAACTTCCTATCTACAATTTTCCTCCAAATCAGTCTGTTACTTGTAAAGACTCCAACATTATCAGATCTTATATTTCTATCGTCTAAGGCACTTTGTACCATATCAATCCACCTATACCTTGGTCTTCCTCTGGGTCGTTTTCCTGCCAACCTGGCAGAGAACACTTGTTTTGCTAATCTTTCCTCTCCCATTCTATTTAAGTGACCATACCATCTGAGATTAGCTCTGCTAACGCATTCCTGGATGCTGACAATGTCAAGTTCTTTCCTAATATCCTCATTTTTAATATGATATTGCCATTGATGCCATCTGTTCACACCTCTAATCTTTCTCAGGACTCTCATATCTGCGGTCTCTAGTCTTTGGTCAAGTGTTTTACTTCTGACCCAGCTCTCAGATCCATAAGTTAAAATTGGTTTGAACACAGTCTTGTATACAGCTAATTTAGTGTTCCGGCTAATTTCTTTCTTATTCCATATGAATTTATTCAATTGACTTCCCACCATACCAGCTTTGCTGATTCTGTTGTCTATTTCTATATTTAGTTTACCATCTTCAGTAAAAATTGTGCCTAAGTAGCTGAAATGTTTTACTTGTTCCACAGGTTCTCCATTCACAACACAGTTGACATTTTCAATGATTCTGCCTATTTTCATTGTCTTTGTCTTTTTATTGCTGACCTTCATACCATATCTATTACAACAGCTATTCAATTTAGTCAGAGAATCTTGCAGACTTGTAGCGGATTTATTTAGAAGTATAACATCATCCGCATAAAGCAAAGAGCTGACATTAACATCTCCAATTTTGATATCAGGTTTAATACCACATTCCTTCATAATGTGATCCATATAGATAATGAATAACAGAGGGGATAATGTACATCCTTGTCTCACACCAGATTTAACATTAAACCATCTTCCTGTACTTCCTTCAATTCTAACTGCTGACTCACAACTCAAATAAAGACTAAGTATTGCTTGATATAATGCCCCATTGACACCATATAACTGCAGCGTATTGAATAACTTCTCTCTTGGCACCTTGTCATATGCCTTTTCCAGATCGACAAAACTTAAATACAGATCTTTGTTATATTCCCATGCTTTCTCGACTATTTGTCGTAAAGTGAAGATCTGATCCTGACAGCCTCTATTTGGCCTGAATCCAGCTTGTTCTTCACCAAGCTTTTCTTCCACAATTCTTCTCAACCGTTTCTCAAGTATACTTGCATAGATCTTGCCAGGAACACTCAGTAGGGAAATACCTCTGTAATTCTCACATTCAGTTTTATTTCCCTTTTTATATATGGGTACTATGAGAGCTCTACTCCAATCATCGGGAATTCGTCCCTCTGTCCAGGCTTTCTGAACTATGCAGTGCAGCCACTGTAAGACTCCTATACCACCATACTTCAGCATTTCTGGTCGAATATCATCTACTCCTGCTGCCTTTCCACATTTCAAGCCTTTGATGGCTTTTTCTACTTCAAGTATGGATATGTATTCCTGACTGCATGCCTGGTCAGTGTTTTTTATCACTGTGCTGTCATCACTGCTTGTTTCATTTAGCAGTTTTTCAAAGTAATTACTCCATACTTCAAGGATATCTTTTTCTCCTGTTTTCATTTCACCTTTATCATCTCTAATTCCTTTTACAGCACTCTTTCCTCCATTCCTAAGCTTCTTCAACAACCTCCAGAATATTTTGCCACCTTCTTGATATTTATTTTCTATATTCTTGCCAAAGTCCTCCCATGACTTTTGCTTAGCTAGTTTTACACACTGTTTAGCTTTCTTACATTTGTCTCTGTATTCTGTAAGAGTAAAAGCTGACTTATTTGCCAGGAACTTTTGATATGCTTTCTTGTTTTCCTTCACTGCCTCTTTAACTTCCTGTGTCCACCAGGGAGTTCTGATTTTTTTATCCTTGCACACAACCTCACCACATGCCTCTCTGGCAGAATCAATCAATGTTTCCTTCAGAGTTTGCCACTGAATCTCCAAGGTTTGATTCCTGTTCTCAAACTCTTTCATTTTCTTTTCAATAATATTTCTGTATTTTAGTCTACAGTTCACATCTGAGAGCTGCTCAACTTTTATTCGCTTTAAAACTTTCTTACATGTTATTCTTTTCAATATGAAATTCAATTTTATCCTGCTCAAGACTAAATAGTGATCACTTCCAATTTCAAATCCTCTGTAAACTCTGGTGTCCTGCACCAGGGAGAAAACATCACTATCAACAATAACATAGTCAATGAGACTTTTCTTATTCCTAGCCTCTTCTCTCCATGTGAATTTGTGCACATTTTTATGTTGGAACATGGTGTTAGTAATAACCAGTCCATGTCCTGAGCAGAAATCCAACAAATATTTGCCATTATTATTAGCTTTGCTCTTTTCTCCAAATTTTCCCAAAATATTTTTGTATGTCTCACAATCATTTCCTACTCTACTATTTAGATCCCCAACAAGGACCAACTTTTCCTTTTTCATTGTGTCAGTTGCTTTTTCTAAAGCCTCAAAAAATTCCTCCACTTCTACCTTAGTAGAACCTTCTGTGGGACCATAGGCACAAATAAGTCTCATTGTCCAGTTCCCCATTCTCATATTTGCCCACATTACTCTACTTGAGACTGACTGCCATTCAAGAAGATTAGACTCGTATTTTGTGTTGAATACTATGGCTACTCCTTCTTTTCCTTGATTGTCGTTGCCTGAATATAACATTTTGTATTTATTGCTCAGAAAGATCTCACCAGTTTTGGTCTTTTTTGTTTCAGTCACCCCTATTATGTCGATCTGGTACTTATCTAATTCCTCAGCTAGCTCCATTTCTTTGCCATTCAGGCTTCTTACGTTGATAGTACCGATCTTTAACTCTGGTGATTTTGAGTTGGGGTTTGTTTTCAGATTTGTTCCAGTAGCTGACTTTTCGCTGTTCGCCCTGGTTCCCTGGCGAAAACAACGGGGGCCTTGTTTAACCGGGCGACGCCCCAGCCGGCATGAAATTTTGTCATGTTGTACCATCATTTTTTATTTTGGTTTAACCAATAAGAATACAATTTGGTCGGCTAAATCCCAAATTGCCAGCCCATCCTCGTTCGTTCAGTATCAAAGTAGATACCCAACAGGGTGCACCACGAGAAGGTGAGGATTGGACATTAGGTCAGAAGCCCTGGTCAGTTCTCCGCATTCCTTTAAAGGCTATGTAGAGGTCTCCTCTCAGTTATACAGCTTTGACCCTTAAGCACCCCGGATGCTGACACATGGTCAGTCATTGTTCAGCAGGTGCATCTGATAGCAGAGAAATTAAACTCTGTTGTGTTTAGAGATCTAATGAGTGATTTCCAAATGTCACAAAATCATCCCTTAGTTTCTGCTTACTTAGAGTATCTTACGAGTGGATTATAACTGTAGCCTCTTTGACGTTGCAGGAGTGCAGTCTTCTCTATGTGGCATGGAACTCTTATCCCATTCAATGTTGTCGTGAGTGTTGGAGAAATGGAATGCCAAGCCTGAACTGTCCTCTCTGTTGTTATTGACATCTCCAATATGCTTCTTTTCTAAACTTTTGTGTGACATTTGGAAATCACTCATTAGATCTCTAAACACATCAGTTTAATTCCTCTGCTAACTATCGGATGCACCTGCTGAACAGTGACCATGTGCCAGCATCTGTGCTCCACGTGTTTCTGTTGTACTTGTGTAACTGTTCCTGCACATTCGGTATTTTATTATTATTATTATTTTTTTTTTTTAGTAATGTATTGATTCATAATTAATGCTTGTTGTGTTGTATGTTCATCACACCCAGATGAAGCCACTAGGTTATGTGGCGAAACTAGTAGGTGACTAGTAGTATTAAATCTTAACGACTAATAAGCCCAGTGTTTAATCATTTCTATTACATTAGTTTTGTGGCCGAAAATAACATACTTATCATTGTATTGTTATATATGATCTTATATAACAATTTCAAAATACCAGGACTAATTTAAAGAGTTCCACAGTGTACTTCATTTTGTTATACAGGTTCTTCTAGGATTCAACGTATTTGCCAGCATATAAGATGCACCCTTTTTCAGGGAACATTTTTGGGGGGAAAAAAATTATACATTTTTGAAAATAATTATAACATTTTGTCATACATTGATTGAAAACAGTTTCAGAGAATTTGGTGAAAAACAATTATATATCAAGGAAAAACTGTAGGATTACAATAATGGTTTTAATCTTCATCCTCATCTGCAGAGCTAGACAAATTATCTTCTGAAATCCTTTCCATGTTTGAAACAGTCATTGCTTGCTTTCTTCAAACAATAAATCATTTTCAGTACATCAAGGGCAATACTAATACCACACTACTTAAATTACTTAATAGTAATCTCTGGTTTTATTGTATTCCATTAGGTTTTAAACAATTCACATACTTCAGAAACTGTATATTTCTTTCTTTTTTTTTTTTCATTTGGTGTTACTTCAAAATCTAGACTGCATCCAGTTATTCTGCTGCTTCAGGAATCCTTTAAATTGCTTATTAATGGTGGAGACATCTTGTAGGTTGTAGCTGGCTGGTTAAACATCCTGGAATTAAAGCTGAGTTTTCAAATGACTAAGTGTATTCTTAATAGCCTCAGTTCTCTAGCAACGAAACTGATCCCATACTAGCAAAGCTGGTTTCTTTAACATTCCACTAGAATGTCTAGACCATACTTTTTCTATCCACAATTTCATTCCTTCTTTATCCAACTTTTAGGGTGGGCATGAATATAAACTCCACTAGGCAAGTTTTGATTGGATAGTCTTCCTTTTAAAAATAAGAAAAAGTTGCAATTTTGTGCCATCAGCACAGCACAACAAAACAACAGTGCAGCAAGTTTTTTTGTGGCCACAAGTTTTAACAATAATACTTTTTTGCACCTTTGACATCTATTGTTTTGTTTGAAGGTACATCAAATGTCATAGGTACTTCATCCATATTTCCTATTTGTGATAGTTCCAAGTTCCCTTGAATTCATGACATACCTATAAAATATAAAAGTCAACTTTATTTTCATATCCATTTGGTATCTTTTGTGATAGTTTTGTTTTCGTTCACATACATAGGTTATTTATTTTCATAACTCTATAGCACCATGATGTTGAACCTGTGAATTCAATGATACCTCTATCTCTTGCCATTTGTTTTGATTGGTGAATAATCATTTTTGTGGATACTAAAATACCAGATTTTCTGTTTTCTAATACCCACATTTTTAATTCTTCCTCAAGCTCTGGACATTTTACAATTCCTTTATGGAGATTGTTTATTACATTGAGTCTCTTAAGTTCTCTACTTCTCTCCAAGTTCGTATAATTTTTGTCAGTTGGTGGCAGCCAAAAATACCATGCTGCTGCTCTATTGTTTTTCCTTTTTTTCCAAGTTTGAAAGCAATATTATAGCAATGTCTGTGTTGCTTTTTGAGCCATGGGCTAATAATAAAAATAATTTTAAAGACTAGAATATCACTAATTGTATTGTACTCAAAAGACTGTTGGACACATGACATGTCAGTTGTTGTTATGAAACTGCGCACGTGCAAGCTGTAGAACACTTGACTGACAACTGTTGAATTCTGTGTGCTGTTTTTTAAATGAAACTGAATGTATTAAGTTCCATTTCATTATGTGGAATGCATCTGTTGTCTTCTTTAATTAGTTACAGTTACCTATATTTTAAATTTCTTACCTATTTAAGTTAAAATCACATATATATAAATGGGTGGAGTGGAAGCATAAAATAACTGATTTTGACCAATCAAAATTCTAACTGAAATTTCAACCTTCGGCATATGAAATGCAACCTAGTTTTAGTTGAGACATTTTTTTAGGGAAAAAAAATGTACCTTATTTGCCAGCAAATATGGTAATTCATCTTCTGAAATATATGCAGAAAATGTGTTGTATATATTATTATTATACAGTATCTCCATGGAGTCTACAGACTCATTGTGGTAAACCCAAATTAACTATTGTACATACAAAACCTATTATACCTCTCTTTAAACTCATTCACTGTCAGGAAATTCACTAATTCTGGCAATCCATTTCACTCATTCACCACTCTTCATGCAAAAAATCTGGTCCATGCACCCCTACTAGCCACACTCTTACACAGCTTCCATGGATGGCCCCTAGTTCTCTCATCATCATCATCATGCGTATCAAGGATTTAGGCCTGTTCTGGCCTTAGAAGTCATCGTTGAATCGTTTAAGAGGATGTCCTTGTTTTCTTTTTCCTAATGACTTGTACTTTAAGGCTTGTTTTGGTAATCTTTCTGTTTTCATTCTTTGAATGTGTTCCATCCATTTATGTTTATATTTTTTAATTTTTTCTATTATTGGTTCTTGGTTTAATTCTTTCATAATTTCTTCATTTCTTTTGTGATCAAATAAGATATACTTTGCAATTTTTCTCATAAACTTCATTTCTGTTGTTGTTAATCTTTGTCTTTTTTGTTTTATTGTCCACATTTTGATTCCATACATTAAGACTGATAGGGCTAATGTATTGTATACTTTTAGTCTGGTTTTTTTTTAAACTAGATTTGGTTTAAATATAGAGTTAATCACACCTGTTATTTTTAAATATTTTGCAATTTTTACGTTTATATCTTTTTCATTTTCATATGTGATCATACATCCTAGGTAGTTAAATGAATTCATCTGTTCTAAGATGTTGTTATCTATTACTATTTTAGTTCTTGCTGGATCTTGTCCTTTAAAGACCATAGTTTTTGATTTTTCTATTGATATTATCAAACCATAATCTTTGGATATCTCATTTAGATCTAAAATAGCTTTCTGTAAGTTATCCTCAGAATTTGTAATTATTATTTAGTCATCGACAAAGAGGAGAGTGTTTAAGTTTACTGTAGGAGAAAGTTTAATTCCTTGATGTGAATTTTTATTCCATTTTATTATTTCATTTAAGTAGATATTAAAAAGAGGGGACATCCCTGTCAGACCCCTTGGTTTATCTCTCTCGTATATGATAGCCCGTGATTTAATCTTATTTGTATTTGATTATTTTCATTGTGATAGCTTTTAGGATATTATTTGGTATTTCTCCTTTTTTTAATATGTTAAATAATGTTTCTTTTAACTTTGTCAAATGCTTTTTCAAAGTCAATAAATGCATTATGTGTTTCTAAATTGTATTCTCTTCTTTTCTCTATTATTAATTTTAGGCAAAAGGCCGAGTCTATACATGATCGTCCTTTTCTAAATCCATTCTGTACTTCTAAAATAAAGTTTTTGGAATATTTCAGTAGTTTGCTATTTAAGATTCTGCTATATATTTTGTAACAGGAATTTAGTATACTGATACCTCTATAGTTTTTAAGGTCATCTCTATTACATTTTTTAAAGATAGGAATCACAATTGCTTTTTTCCATTCTATTGGGGGGGGGGGGGGGGGATACCAGTTGAATAAATTTTATTTAAAAATAATAAGAGTCTTTCTTTGAATCTTGTTCCTGTGTATTTATATAATTCTGAACCTAGCTTATCTTCTCCAGGTGATTTACCGTTTCTTGTTTCTTTCAGGCTGATTTCTAATTCTTCTTTAGTTATTTCCTTTTCATTTTCATTAATTGTTTGTCCCTTGTCTTTTTTTTTTAAATATTTGTCTGTCCACAATTTAAAAATTCTTCTAATTTCTATTTGGTGTTTAATTTTATGTTTTCTTTGGTATCTGCATTTAAGTGTTTCAAAATCTTATATACAATGGGTCTTATTTTATATAAATCATGTTCTAAATTAGAAACAAATTTGTTCCATGATTCTCTGTGTCTTTTTCTGACTTCTCTTTTAGCTATGGCTCTTATTCTTTTATATTCTATTTCATCTTCTAATATTTTACTGCTTAACCATTTGTGATAGGCTTTTTTTTTCTTTTTGATTATTTCTTTGATTGTATCATCCCAGATCTTCACTTTTTTTCTTTTTATTGAATTTTCTGGTCTTTCCAAAGCTTTCATTTGCTGCTGCATTTAGTATCATTTTTATATTAAGCCATTCTGTTTCTATTTCTTCATTTTGTTTTATTTTATCTAGATATTGGTTAATTCTTTGTTCATATAGCCATTGTACATTTGTGTCATTCAATTGTTTAGTTTTATAAACAAATGTTTCAAATTTTCTTTCTGTTCTTGTTAGTTATAGCCATTTAGGTGGTAATCTTAATTTCGTTTTAACAAGGAAGTGGTCACAGCTTATTTCATATCCTCTGTGAACTCTAACATCTAGTGAAATTTTGATGTCTTTTCATTTAATATAAAATAATCTAATATTGATTTCCATCCTCTTGCTGCCCAAGTATATTAATGTATGTCTTTATGTTTATGGAAGGAATTTATTATTTTTAGGTTCTTATAAACTACAAAGTCAATCAATTTTTTACCATTCATGTTTAAACTATGTTCTCCGTGTATTCCTATATTATTATTAATTTTAGTGTTTCCAATTCTTGCATTTTTAAGTCTCCTGCTAAAATTACGTAATCATTTTTATTTATTTTATTATATGTTTTGTAGCTGATTATAAAAATGAATATTATCCTGTTCTCTTCCTTCTTCTGGGGCATATAAACCAATTATTGTTAAATAGCCTCCATCTATTTTTATTCTAGCTTCTATTATTCTTTCATTCCATAAATTATAATGTTTTAACTGTTTTGAAAGGGAGTTATGAATCCAAATCATGACTCCTGCTTGTGCTCTTTGGTCTCTGTCGACTCCACTGTATATCACATTTAAATTTTTGGTTCTCATGGTTCCTTTTAATTGCCTTTTTGTTTCAGTGATTACTGCTATTTTAAATTTTCTTTCATTGAATAATTGGTCTAATTCTATTTCTTTATATGCTATTCCTCTTACATTCCAGTTTGCTATGTGTATTATATTTTGTCGTTTTCATTTTTGTTTTACCTTTTCCATTCCAGGGTTGTTTTCCATAAATTCAATCCGATTATCTTTTTCTGTCAGCTTACAAGTAGAATTATGTTCTCCATGTCAGGGGACTAACCTGACGATGGAATAGTTCAGTGGCATGGCTGCTATGCATTAAGGGAAGAGCCACTACCCAGGCTAGTTTCGACCTTTATTGAAGTCACTTCAGTTGGAGCCAGGCCCAAGTATAGATACCAGGCAGAAGCATTAGCAAGGTCATCTCTACTTATAGGAGTTGCCAAACGGTGTGCCACTTTTTTTATTAAATTACTCTGGATTTAGAGAAAGATGTTGAAAGTTTATTTTTCACTTGGTTAGTCTATAATAAATTTAGTTTAATCCTTTATCCAAGTGTGAGCAAACAAAGTTTGCGCCTGAAAGTATCTTCAGGACTGGGGTAAGGTGGTACAACACCGGGCAACTCGTTGCAAAGGTGGAGCAAGCTCGGGGTCACCACTAGCCTCTCTAACACCTTGACCACAACTCCAGACAAACAGATTGACCTGTAATTTAAAATTTGGTCTTATAATACCCTTTATGAAGTGGAACAATTTTGTCCTCTTTCCACTCCTTTCGAACTTGCCCAATCTAAGATGGATATTAAAGAATTAATTTAAAGCTGTTCTTAACTCTCCAGAGCAGCGTTTCTCAATCTTTCTAAGCCCCAGGACCAGTAAAATGCCTAAAACAATTCTACGGACCACTAAGGTATGTAATTTTTTTAAAAAACCAATATGGGGATTACCAACATTTGTGAAAAACTGTGCCATTTATAACATAATAAATCTAAAAGCATGCTTTGAATACATATGGAAACATAATTAAATTGGTAGTAAACAATTAAAAGTGTATCATTATTGAACAAAGTTTTAATTTTTATTAAACAAATAAATAACATGATATAATTATGTTACTACTTTTAATGAGATGGCTGAGCTTCTTGGCCCTTGCAGAGTTGCTGGATATCTGGCTCAATATTGATCAACTTCAGTTGAAGATCAGCACAAACTAAGATTTCTGCATTTTGTTTTTATTTGAAGGAGCGATGAAAATCCTTTCTCACAAAGATAGGTTGTAGAAAATTGCATGACGATTTGTGATGCTTCTTCGGATAATTCAGGAAATTCACTTCTCTCTCACTGAAGGCGAGATACAGAATTGAGTCAAACCAAGAACACAGAATTGTTAATCCCACTGTCAGTTGAAAGCTCAATTAACTGTTCATTTTCAATAACGAAAGGGTGTTCTCATGACTGTAATCCTAAAATGGATTGCGAATCCACAGAAATTTCTTTTAAAAGTTATTCGAAAATATGTTTCAAAATTCTGTTTCAGAGTTTTCAGAAATCCTCTCTAGAAACTCAGAATCGACAAATATATCATTTTGCACTTAATAGGATTCCAATGTTGGAAAAGATGCATATTGTCTGTCTTTTACATAACTAATCCATAACACCAGTTTTTTCTCAAATGCCTTATTTTGTCATAGGCATTAAGAACAGTTAAAGAATTTCCCTGAAGGGTGAGATTTAGTTCATTTCATTCTAAAAAAATATCTGAAAGATAGGACAGTGTTGATAACCATGCATCGTAAACAAGGAGTGATGCAAAATCAGAATTACGTTCATTTACAAACAATAAAACTTTGTGCCTTAATTGAAATAACCTTGTTGGTATTTTGCCCCTGGAAAGCCAGCAAATTTCAGAATGAAGCAAAAGTTGTATATATTCACTGCTCATTTCATCGCAGAATACTGAAAATGACGTGTTATTTAACGGTCAAGCCTTAATAAAATTAAATAGCTTTACAGCATTGTTTTAAATTCTGGTGGCATTCCTTTGGAGGCTAACACTTCCCCATGTATGAAACAATGTACCCAGTTCATGTCCATAGCTACTTCCTTGAAAATAGAAACAACCTCGCTATGGCTGCCTGTAAGGGTGCAAGCTCCATCCTAACAGAAGCCCACACATTTTTCCCACTGGATCCATTTGTATATTATGTAATTATTGAGAGTGAAATATTTCTTCTCCAGTTGTTTGGGTTGACTTAGTTCCCCAAAACAGAATATCGTCATAAATGTTGTTATCATGCGCATATCTTACATAACATATTAACTGTGCATCATTTGTAACATCAGTAGCCACATCTATTTGTAACGCATAATAAGGGCTCTTCTTAACTCTTTCGATTAACTGAGATTCTACGTCATCTGCCATATCGTTAATTCTGCTACCGACAGTGTCGTTTGAAAGAGGAATCAAATCAACGTCTTTTAATAACTTGTTGCCGAACATAGTTTTTACCACATCTTTTATAGCTGGAAGTAGTAAATTTTCCCCGATACAATGAGGTTTCTCAGTTTTAGCTATGTGCAAACTAGAGAGATAGGATGCTTCCAGTGCCTTGCTATTAATCAAAAACCCATGACTGAAACTATATGTTTCCCATGATTTAATGTCCCTAAGCATCACTGAAAAAATCGATCCCAGGGAGAAGAGCTCCCCGGGATCGATTAAAAAATTCCACAAATTATAATCATAAAATTGAGATATGGGACGCTTTGTCTGTCTTAAAATTTTATTATGGGTTGGCCTGTTTCGGCCCACGGTGGGGTAGCCATAGAACACGTGTTTTATTGCAGCAATAAAACAGGTGTTCCTGTTTTTGGTTCATCTTTTTCTGATTTGTGGACATTTGTGTTGCCCTCTGTGTCTATTGAGTCACTGAGTGAAGTGTGAATTGTAAATTTATAGTGAAACAAATTTAAACAGAAAAATATATTTTTAAAAGGTAAGTGTATGTAATTTAATATTATTTTACTTGTTACTTTTATGATTTTTTTGCTTTTAAACTCAAATAATTGAATTTATGATTAATTAATTAGTTAATTTTTAATAAAATATGCTGGTCAATTTTTTTATATATGAAATTGTGCTAAAAACTATTAATTCTGAATACTCTTTTTTCCAAGAATTAAAGATCATTAAAATCGATGCAAAATGAAAATAATGTATTTATAGTTTACATCGACAAATAATTACATCAAATAAAAAAAAGCTAAAAGTCGTTTATTGATGTAATTATTTAATTAAATCAATAATTATAAAAATTTATTGATGTAATTATTTGTCTCCAAGCTTTGCCTCCCCCTACCCCATGGAAAATTTTCTGCAGGTGCACAGCCATGCATACAGTCAAATTGACTTGAAATTTGTAGCTCGGGTTACATAACCCACATGACAGCACACCCAACCGAAATGTGCATGCGATGCCACTGATATACCGTATATGTCGGTGTATAAGATGACTCTCAAATACTACAGAAAATCCCTCAAAATCATGGGTCGTCTTATACAGAGTATAAAAAGGGAACTTAATTTCTTGGATGAACATTTAGGTAGTTACAATACATCATTATATAACAAAATGGGCAATGTTTATAAACAAATTAGATTAATTTTTTTGTTACATAAATTTATTTAAAATATTACAATAGATGTAAGACTTAAAAAAAACAAATAATAATTATTAACCTCAATTTTTATGTTAATTTTTTTCATCATCTGTTGAAAATAGTTCTTCAGATTCATTCTTTAAATGACCGTCATATGGATCCCAGTTCGAATCCGGTGAATTGATTTCATTTTCATCGTCATCAGTGTTCCACAACAGATCATCTTCCGTACCATCCATAAGATTAGAGATACAACACTTTTTAAATGATTTTATTACATTCTCTACTTTTACTTTATTCCATGCTTTGATCACAAAATTGCACAACATATCAAGTGATGCAGTGCGCATAGATCCACCGTTTGTAAATGATTTTTCACCAGTCAACATCCAATTATTCCACTCTTCTCACATGTGATCTTTAAATGGTTTGTTCAAGCAGATGTCTAGTGGTTGCAATATAGAAGTTAAACCACCTGGTATAACAGCAATTTTTGTGTTATTTTTTTTCTAGAAGACTTTTAAGTATTCTCAGTTAAATGCCTACAAAACACATCCCATGCTAATAAACTGCGTTTCTTCATTATACCTCCTGGTTACGTGTTCCACACATTATTTATCCATGATTTCACACCATTTTTGTCCATCCATCCTTTTTCGTGAAAATGTACAAAAACACCTGAAGGAAATTTTATCTTAGGTTTAGTTTTATGTTTGAACATGATCATTGGTTTTAACTTGGTTCCATCAGCCAAACATGACAACACAACCGTAAACCTTGTTTTTTCACGAGCTGTACTTCAAACTAGCACACTCTTACTGCCTTTAGTCTCCGATGTTTTATTGCTTATCATATCAAAGCTCATAGGAGTTTCATCCATATTTCCAATATTTGACAATAGAAATTTATGTTCTTGTCTCAACTGAATAATAAATTTATGGAAACTGGTAAGTTTGTGGTCAAGATCTGCTGGTAGTTTTTGAGCAATTTTCGTTTTTTGTCGTTTTACCAGATTTTGTCTGTTCATAAAATGATTACACCATTCTGAAGTAGCTTGAAATTCTATACTTTTATCCTGATTCAATCATGACCATTTTAGTGCATATTCTTTAATCATATTTCTTGTAACAAGATAACCATTCTGCCTTTGTTCGAATACCCATTCTGCAATGATTTTCCAGTTGCGGCCATTGGGGGTGATCCCTGTTCTCATTGCTTATATTTTCTTCGGCAATTTTTTTAAAATATCTTCTTTCTTCTTTAAGTGATGACTATATAGTCATCACTTAATAAAAGAATTTTTTTTATTTGGGTATCCAAGGTTTTTAACCGTTAGTTAAATATTGCTTGTCATCCAGGCAGGGTTTTATTTTTTTTATTTTTTCTCATGATGATCACTGACAAGTGATGTAAACATTCCTAAAATGTTATAAATTGGCATATATTCCAATGTATGCTAATATATTCAGCATTTTTGTTTTAGAAACATTGCATCAAAACAGACAGTTAAACATTTTGATTTCTTTCTTCCTTAATATTGTGTGTGTGTGTGTGTGTGTGCGTGCAATTTGGAAGAACTGATAGACCATCCCCCATCTTATTGGTATTAAAAATATCACTGATATTGTATTCTGTAATTATCCTTAATTTCAGGAGGTGCCATTTGTTAATTTGAATCCTAGAGTACATTATTCTATTCCTCAGAGATTGCCTTAGAAGCTGTTCAATATTATTACTCCTATAACCTGTTCAACCATACAATGCTTGCTTGAAAATTACTGTCCTAAATTTTCCCAAAGTTTAATGACTTTTTACATATTATTAGTCAGTAATAGAGATATTTCTTTGACCATTTTGTAACCTTGAAAAAGCAGATTTATCAATGCATCATGTAAAGACTGAATCTTCTTTCTTTGAGATCCAAGAACTCTCTCTCATCTTAAGTCATATATAGTCTCTTATAATTGTATATAGTGTCAAAGGAGTATTAATGTAAGTGTAGGTTTCATCTTTTTCTGCATTTTAATGGTCACCAAAATAAAATATAAAAGAAAATCACTTTGTTATCTGCAGTAATTTTAACTACACATGGTGCTCTGTACACTCAGGAACAGAATACTGAATTACTGTATTTTCTTTTCTACAATCCATGTCTTATAGTTCGTTCATTTATTTCATAATTAAAATGGATTATTGCACTGAACTTCAGATGACACCTAAACATTGTTTGCCAATGCTGTTGAGCCTAAAAGTAGATTTAGCTAAAATCAAAGGAAATCTGTTTTTTTTTTTTTCTTTCCCCCCCGCTGGTATGGAATTAATTTTGTTTTTATTGGCAGCCTTCATCATGATGTGTCGTCTACCAGGAGGTTGACTACCATGTCTCACCACCAACTTCGTTCTTGTGCCTCCCTTACACATTCTTCATATGTCCAGTTCTTAAGATTGCCTCTCCAAGTAATTCTTTGAATTCCTCACTCCCTCTATCCCTCTACCATTCCTTCCAGGACTGCTTTTTGTAGTCCATCATGTCTTAGCAACTGTCCAAAATATTAGGCCTTTCTTCTTTTGATAGTTTTAAGATTTCTTTTTTCTCTGGTCATTTATAGAACTTCTGCATTTGTTTTCTTCTGAGTCCATGATACCTTCATAATTTTTCTTCAAATCCACATTTCAAAAGCTTTAATTTTATCTTCTGCTTTCTTTAATATTGTCCATGTCTCAGCCCCATATAATAGACCATATATAGCATTTTATTAATCTTATCCTCATTTTTATGCTCAGATCTCTAGATATCAGGACATTTTTCATTGTGTTGAACTTCTCTTTAGCTATTTCAGTTCTTCTTTTTATTTCTCTTGTGCTTCTTCCATTGTTATTAAGATGCCAAGTAAATTTGTCTACTTGTTGAATAGGTATGTCATCTATTTTTATATCAATTTCAGGTGTCATTTTTCATGGTTATTGCCATTGTCATTGTTTTCTTGGGATTAAAAAGCAAACCATATTCTTCACTCATAACTCTTATGTTGTTATTAGATTTTCTAGATCTTTTTTTATTTTCTGTCTGCAGAACTGTATTATCAGCATATCTTATATTGTTTATGTTCCTTCCTTCCATTGATACTCCTTTTATGTTTTCAACTTTCTTGTTTATTTCTTCAGTATATAAATTAAAGAGTATTGGGGACAGTATACATACACTTCTTTGGAATGTAAATTCTTTAGATGTCTTATTGGCAACTTTTATTGCTTCTGTTTGCTCCCAATATAGATTTGTTAACAGCCTTATATCTTTTCCATCCATTCCAATTTTATCAGGGCACCTGATCAGTTTCATATGGTTGATTGAATTGAAAGCTTTATATTGGCAATAAGTGTTCATTATATTGAAATTTTAATCTAGGTGATTTGTATTAATTTTTATTAACTGAGTTATTTCACATGAGAAAATTGTTTGCTGTTCTAAAGTTTTCATTACTGTGGAGTTCATTATACTGGAATTTGATCTGCACCTATTAAAGAAAACTTATATATTGTTTGGTGAAAGACCTGCATATCATAGGGCTCTTAATATATTTGAATATTAGTAGTGGTAATCTGAATGTAAGAGCCACATATACTCAGATGTAACTATTACTTCAGAGTGCTAGATGTCGAGGTAAACTATTATTAAAGGAAGTTAGAAAGAGGAGTCTTATGTTTTATTTGGTGGTTTACAAATCTAGCTGAAGAAATCAGGAAATCTGAGTAAGTAGTGAGTTAACATTAAATACGAGGAAATTCTGAAGAAAAAAAAATTTAAAGGAATAGGCAGAAATTGGGGAGGAGATGTTAAGATGGGTCTTAATATCTTCACTTGGTCTTCTTCTTGAATCCATTTTCTTCCTATCCTGGCAAGAAATGCCTGTTTGCTAATCTTTCATCTCCCATTCTGTTTAAGGGACCAGTACCACTTTAGTTCTACTCACACATTCCTGAATGCCAACAATGTAAAGCAACTTCTAATATACTAATTTTTAATATGATTTTATGTGAGTCTTCTCTGTTAACTATGATATCTGTTGTCTCTAGTTTTTGATGAAATGTTTTATTTCTAGTCCAGCTCTCAGATCCATACATTAAAATTGATTTGAACATTGTCTTGCTAGTTTAGTATTTTGACTAATTTTGCTCTTATTCTGTATAAATGTATTCAGTTAGTTCTCTATCATACCTGCTTTGTTAATGGGGTTTCTATTTAATTTCTTTTTATGCTAAGTGTTAAGAAAAATATTCATTTTCAGATGATAATATAATTGTTGTTGCTAAACAAATATCAGAATATAATTTATGTTAGCTTATAAGTAATGTAAGAATATAAAATAAGAAAAGAGAGGATCTCTTCTTAAGTTTTGTAGATCTGGAAAAAGCATATAATGTGCTAAGAAGAAAAGCTCTTCAGAATGCTGCAGTTATATCATTGTACAGAGCTAAGTTAGCTGTTAAAAAATTGAAGAAATAGAAATGAAGTACAAGAGTGGTTTGATATAAAATCGGGTGTGAAGCAATGGTGCACATTGTGAAGGAAAGTGGCATTGGGCTTGATATCAAAATTGTAGCTATTAATCTCAGCTCTTTAATGTAGATGATGTTATCATCTTAAATAAATCCAGTACAAGTATGCAGAATTTCTTAACAATGGAAAAAACTGTTGTAAAAAAATTGGTATGAAAAATCAATAAAAAAACAAAACTATGAAAATAGAAGCAGCATTTGAATGGATTTGCATCCTGAATCCAAAATCTATAGAAAAAGTTAAAACATTTAATCTTTTTAGTGAATTTTCAGTGAAGATGAAAAATTGGATATGAAATAGACAACAGAATAAGCAAAGATATCTGAATAAATTCATACAGAATAACAGAGAAATTAGCCAAAAACTAAGATAGCTATATATATATAAGCCAGTAGTCAAACCATTTTAAACTTAAGGATCTGAGAGCTGAGAAATAAAACTGCATCAGCAGTAGAAAATGAAGATATTAGGAAGAACCTTGAAATTGTTAGCATTAAAGAATGCTTGAGCAGATCTAATCTATAGGAGAGGTTAGCAAAATAGGTGTTTGATGCAAAGATGGCAGGAAGATAAAGATCTAGGTGGATCGATGCAGTCAAAGGTACCCTAAAAGCAAAGTATATGATTTTAGTTATTGTAGTACTGACAAGTGATAGACTAATTTGAAGGAAAGTTGTTGGTAGGAGATTATTAATAATTTAAACTGAATCATATAGTACAGCAATCCCTCAATTAATGCCTAATGCGTTCTTTAAAACAGGCGCATTAATCGAAAATGCACTAATCAAATATAATAACCTATGGGAAAATGTATAATTCGTTCCTCAAATTTCTTTTTTGACCCTTATTTTTTATAAAAGAATTAGGGTATATCTCAGGGCCTAGTTAAAGGAAAACCATGAAGCTAATAGACAATAAAACATATTCAGAATATCAATTTATTATTCTACTTCTTAACAAAGAATTGAGCTACTGTAGTTTGGTGGGCATTCTGTTTCTTGCATACAACTGACGGTATGACCCTATGGCCTCTTCTACTCTTCTGCAAATTTTACTGCTTCTCTCTTCATCAGGGCCAGCCTCTAAGCATTGCTGCTTAAAAACTTCAATTGTACGAACATTTTTAAATTGTTTCTGTGAAATCTCTTTGGGCTTGTCAATGATTAAATTTTCTTCATATTCTTCAGGATCTTCCCACTGTGCATCTAAATTTTACAGGGCAGAATCACCCAATTTCTCAGAATGAGATTTAATTAACTTACATTCATTTGAAAAGCCTCTAAAATCATTTTGCACAATGTGGAAGAATGTGATTCCAAATGCTCGCATATTGTTTGTCAGCAGAAATGTCATTCGACTTTGAGACTTCATAATCAGGCTGAGATTTCTCTGATTTGGCCAGAAAAGTCTTGGAAGGCATTTGCTTCCAAAAAAAAAAAAGGCTAGGTTCATTGATATTAAATATTTGTTAGCCACAATAGCTCCCTCTCCTCCTTTCCACAATTTTCTTCAAAATCTCGGGATAATTTGTGGCCACCTCATTATCTGCACTTGCAGCTTTGCCTGTGATTCAAACATTATGTAGGCTATTTCTCTGTTTGAAACGCTCAAACCATCCAGCACTAGCGTGGAATTATTCTTCTTTTCCATCATTGATAGCCCTTTCTTTCTAGGTTGCAAAGAGACTTAATGCTTTTGATTTAATGAAGTCAATGTTTAGCGGGATTGGTTTTTGGTTACAATCTTCAATCCGTGTAGAAAGAAGTTTCTCTTATTCAATCATTATAATACTTTGATTTCGAGTGGTCTGCTTGCATGATGAACTTGAAGCAGTCTTATCTTTCTCTTTGTATTTAGCAGCTTTGCTTAAAATTGCTCTTATAGTTGATTCATCCATTTTTGTGTTTGTGTCCTATCTTTGCTCTGGACTCGCCTTGTTCATTTTTCTTTATTATTCCAAGTTTTTCTTCCAATTAGATTACTTTTAGAATCATTTTCACACTTCCCTTTTTTGCTCACTAATTCTTTTACTCATGATGAAAGGCTGGGAAAATACTTTAAATTAAAAAATTAAAGAAAATAGTCGCAAAGGAGGGACGAGATATGATCATCAAAAGTAATTAGCAGATGAATTACATTTGGCAGTAAATTTGGAACACAGTGTACATGGAAATTGTGTAGTACGGCATTAAAATTCACTTTGTGAAATGTTTTAAATCGATAACTAAATTATTTCATCCCGGTGAGTGGGTTTTTTTTTTAAATAGTTAACCATAAAAATGTACAGAGAAAAAAATTTTTTAAATCTGTAACATTTATTTTTAAAATAGGTGCACTAATCAAATTTGGCTATAGAAAAAAAATAACGCACTAATCGGGGGCGCATTAATCGAGGGATTACTGTACTGTCATAGTATTGTGTCTATATGTTGTCAAGGTACATATCAGGAAATTGATGACAATTTCTCTTCTAGCTTTCGGAAAAGACCCACTTGAATAAACGTCTTAATAACATTAATAAATAATGTAATATAACATAATTAAAGTAATTTATATTCAAGTAACTATATATAGATCTATTATTAAAAAAAATTTTTTTTTTCACTAGCAATTTATATTTCTGTGATGAAATAAATTTCAATAAATTATTCAGACCCAAGGAATTGCCCTTGCTTTACATGTGATAAAAGAAAAATAAGACCCTACTAAAAAGCATGTCAGAAAATAATTTCCGTGCTGATTTCAAAAGCTGAAAAAGCACTGCACAGTTGCAGAAGAGAACTACTTTAAACATTTATCGTAATTAAAATTTTTTTTTAATTTACGGATATTCTAGGGTAGTTGCATTACTCTGTTATTTGACTGTGTATAATAAAGATATTATTCAAGTAAACATGTTGCCTGGGCACTCAAAATTTGACTTGTGATCTCTGTAGCTGGTCTTATAATAATGAATTAGCTACCTGGTTTATCGAGACTGATCATGAGATTATCATCAGTCTCGATCAGTCATTATCACTTTCACATAGATTATTCAGTTGTGTAAGAGTCGAATAAAATGACTATAGATAATGCTATTTACAGTATTTTGCTATTATATGTTGATAATCTAAAAGTTGATAAACTATTTTTATTTTTTAGCTACAGGTTATAGTCTCGCAAGCAGTTTAATGAATGTTGCAAGAGGATGTCTTACAAGTCATAGGTTCCATGGTGTAGCTCAGATGTTGCAAGCTGTTTGTCTAGAGAACAGGAAAACAGATCATTTTATATTTAAAGTACTGGCCTGCTTATTTTCCCATTTCATGTTCCTTTTTTCATTTTTCAAACTTTCATCTGATAAAAACAAATGTAATAGATACTATAATGAACACCATTATGAGGCAATCTCAGTTTAGTGGCCTGTCGTGACCAAGTAACTTGGCGAAACCTGAATTAGCGAAATCTTAGAAACCTGATGATTATTTATAATGGGATAAAGTTTGTCTGCATTGTCTACTATGGAAATTGTATGTGTTTTTCTTGCTGGTTTGCCTATCTTGCATGATAAAAAAAATAATAATAATAAAAATTTTTTTTTTTAGAAAAAACAGATTTCCTGGAGGAAACACCTTTCCATCTGATACCAGTAGCTCACTTAAAAAGCCCTGATAAGAGTTCCTCACATCCTAGATGGTATTCAAACTTATGCCTTTCTAAAAGGACATTGACAGTACCATTTGGGTTACATAGGTTCCATTATAAGGAAATGACATTTATTATTATTACATA
This sequence comes from Typopeltis vanoorti, assembly GCF_054136105.1. Lineage (NCBI taxonomy): Eukaryota > Metazoa > Arthropoda > Arachnida > Uropygi > Thelyphonidae > Typopeltis > Typopeltis vanoorti. The sequence goes on from NC_143565.1 coordinate 49,123,193, forward strand.
ATTATATGATGGTAGTTACAGTCGCTGTAGTTGGTGGATTAAGTGGTGGAGACATAGAGTTGTAGAGTAGGTGCTCTCCGTCGACAAGTCTCTGGACTCATTGTGTGAGGTCCATATGTCTCTTTAAACTCATTTAATGACAAGTACTCATGACTACCTCTGACTATTAACCACAATCTTGCACATCTTCCTTGACCAATGTATTAGTCAAGTTACAAATTGTTACAAATGAAATGGGCGTTGAATGACTGTCAGGTGTCTATTGGTTGCTGAAGAAAGCAAGCGCTGAGGTATATGCAAATTTTTTTGTCATGTGACAACGTCACACGTGGGTAATGCAATTGTAGTATTCGTTTCATTCAATGACCATTAAACATTGAATACTACTGACATCAAGTCAATCATGGAACCCAGTCAATTAAGGTTGCTATACCTTTACGAGTTCAAATTGGGAAATTCTGCAGTCTTCTTCTTCTTCTTCTGCAGCTTCTCCCACTTAAGTGGGGTCACTGTTTGTAATGAGTCTCTTCCACACCTTCCTGTCTTGGGCTGTCACCACATCCAAGTTCTTCATCTTCAAGTCCTCTTCTACCAGCTCCCTCCATCTCTTCTTTGGCTGCCCACGCTTCCACCTTCCTTGCACATCCATCTGCATGACCCTTCTTCCCACATATTCGTCCTCCCTCCTCATCACATGACCAAACCATCTCAACCTTGCCTCCTGTATTTTCGCTCCTAAGTTCGTAACTTTCACTGTTCCCCTGACATAGTCATTTCTCAAACGATTAAATTGAGAAATTCTGCATTCTTCTTCTTCTGCAGCTTCTCCCACTTAAGTGGGGTCACTGTTTGTAATGAGTCTCTTCCACACCTTCGTTGTAGTAAAAAACATAAATAAAGCATTCGGTGGAGGAACAACTAATGAGAGATCCACTCACCGTTGGTTTGCAAAATTTCGCTCAGGAGATTTGAGGCTACAAAACGAACCATCGTCCCTCATCCATTGATTCGAATGAATTAAAGGATTTAATCAAATCAGATCCACAACAAACTGTACGAGAGATCGCCCAGACACTAAATGTACACTTCTGAACTGTTTCACAGCGCTTGGCAATAATAGGAAAAGTAAGGAAGCTCGACAAGTGGGTGCCTCACGAACTCACTGATGAAAACAAAGCACGGCGTTTGGAAGTGTGCTCTTCTCTCTTAAGAAGTAAAGAAGAAAGGTTCCTGCAACGAATTGTGACTGTGGATGAGAAGTGGATATTCTACGACAATCGTACACGTTCGTCGCAGTGGTTGGAAGTGAAAGACGCTCCAGGAAGGACTCCAAAGGCACCTCTATATCCAATGAAGATGTTTACTGTATGGTGGTCTTCTGCTGGTGTTATTCACTACTCATTCCTTCCACAAGGTGAAACGATAAATGCAGCTTGATATTGTACAGATATGCGGCAAATGCATGACAAATTGTGCCTTAAGCAACCAGCACTTGTGAATAGACATGGAGTCCTATTGCTTCAGGATAACACCCGACCACATACGATAATGTCAACCATACAGCAAATCAACAATTTGGGATACAAAATTGTGCCTCATCCTTCATACTCTCCTGACATTTCTCCAACAGATTACCATTTTTTCTGGCACTTGAGCCATTTTTTGTCTAAGAAATGCTTTGCCAACGACAAATCAATTTATCAGGCAGTGGAGGACTTCATCACTTCCAGAGACACTGATTTTTACAAATGTGGTATAAATGACCTTGCCACACTTTGGCAACAATGCATTGATGCTGCTGGAGATTACTTTGATTAAACAGGTATTCTTTTTTTTATTCTCTTCTTTTTCAATCGTCCTTAAAATCGACCATTTCATTTGCAACAACCCAGTACATACCGCTGTCATATCTACTCTCTTTTTTTTTGTATCATCTAAATATTGTAATCTACAAACCTTCAATCTGATTTCCCACAGACCATCACCATTTATTCACTCACCCCAATCTTCTCAGTCACATTCTCAAAAGAAAGCTGTGTGATCAAATCTGTGCACTTTGCATAGATTTGGTCACACATTTATCACATCCTTATAAAGATTTATATCAATTTCCTTATTCCCCATTTGTCAATTTGTATTTTAATATAAGTGATCCACTGATATATTTTGGACACTTTTGCAGTAACTCCTGTGAACTTTGAGTCAATTAACAGTCCCGAATCCCTAGCCTCACCATTTTCTTGTGATCCGGTTTCATCTTTTTTAAGTCTTAAAACTAGAAACTAAAACATGCTTATAGTTTCTAGTTTTCACAAGATTTTAACTGGTACATAATTAAGCATACTTTTTCTTACTGTGAGTTTTGCTTAAAGGTTAAAATTCACAGGAGTTTGGTTGGGCTTCAGCCTAATCCCTATCTAAGTTACAATAAGAGAAAGTTGTGGGCCTGTCAGTTACTTTTTTTAGATAAACTCTGCAACAATTTGATTGAAATTCCTGAGTAATGTAAGACCCCAGGTTATTGGCCATTTGGGTAACTGAGTGGATGGCATTTTTATGATCACCATTGGGTGATTATTTGAAATTCTCTTGTGGCTCATATGCTTGCAGGATTCTTAGGGCTGAAAATTTTATCATTTAGTAAGAAACTAAGTGATTAAATCACCACTGTTTAATGGAGGCCTGATTATGAATAGTTTAAAGTAAAAGTATCATGTTTTGTCTCTAGAGTGAGATGTCCTGATTATCTAATTCAGAGCCCACTTATAGTACTGTTGTGTTATAGGTTCCAGTCTTGTGAATAAGATTATCAATTAAAAAAAAAAAAATTACAGTTGACTCACTTTAGCATTCTCACAGGGACTACAAGGGAAGTTACAGTTACTAATCCTGTGTTCCTTCTGAGTTTGCTAAAATGAGAGTCAGAGGGATCACAGGATTAGTTTCTTATAGTGAATTTTTTTTTTTTTTTTCTTAGCATTGTACCTATTTATTTAGGACTTCAATAGTTAGCAATGGTGAGCAAGTTTGTTATAATGGTATTTTTGCTACTGTACTGCTTTCTTTGCAGAATCTTTCATATAGATATAACTTGCTTAAAATAGATGTGATGATTTGTTTTCATAATGAATGTAGAAATGCTAGTTTATAACAGGTGGATCATGGAATACCAGTGTTGTTTATACAGAAAATACTGCATTTTCAGGAAAGCAATTCATTTATTTATTATAGCTTATGTTTGTTGAAAAAGAAAAAAAAACATGGGTAGAAAATAAAGTTTTCAGAATTTGCATGAAGTTAATATGCTTTTGAATAATTCATTTCTTGCTTCTTAGATATTCAAAACAGCACTATATATTTCTTCATAGTTGTAAAAAAGTGGAGGTTCCCAAATAATAATATGCTGGAACCTGTGCCCTGAGAGGTAAGAAATATTGTGTGAGGGTTGGATGTCAGAGTTGTTGGAAGAAGCAAAAAAGAAAAGCGACAGGGTAAAGTTTGTGAGTCTACTGCCATGCTATGATGGAAGCAAACTGAGAAGGAGAGCGATGATAGCCAATAAATCAATATGCAGGTTGTGCAGAAGGAATTATGTAGATTTGTGGATCTGTTGCCTGAGTTTGATGGATGGAAAGATTTGTACAATGCTGATGGAGTGCACTTAAATGGATTCAGAGTTAGGTGTCTGGAGAGAGAGCTTTATTCACTGAGAGTATGGAAGCACAGCGTCAGGAAAACTAAAGCAATTAGTGCAGATGAGGAGTGTGTGAAGGCATCCATGAAGCAAATGAGTGTATGAATGAACAAAAAAATACAGAATCTAGTCTCTCTCTCTCTCTCAGGCAACAATATCAAATAGGGTGGTATAGATGGTTGAGGAGCCTAAGGGGAACTTCCTGTATTGTTGCTTCCGTGTATTGGGATAAATGCCAGCTGAGTAGAAGATTTTAGAGATTATAAAGGATGGGTGTTAGCTCTAGAACACAATTGGAGAGATGCCATCAGGACCAGAAGACTTTTTAGTGTCTAGTTTAGTATTCTTCTGATGTTCTTTTGCTGAAAAAGCTACAGGATGAATATGATAATTAGTTTCTTTATGGTGGGAGGCAATTTGACTTGGTTATCTGTGCTTGAGTTGGAATAGAGTAGTGATGCCAAGAGTTTCAGCTTTATCTTTGAATGCTGTAACAGTGATATCATTTGAATGAGAGAGAGGTGGAAGCTCAAGTGAGTAGAAGTTGTGTCCAGTGGTCTTTGCAAGGCTTCGATTTGACAGGAGACAAGTTTTCTGCTATTGATCTTTATGAAATGAAATTTAAAATCTCCAATGGTAGTTTGCATTTATTTCATGCTGAAGCATGAAATAAATCAGGTGGGATTTATTTCATGCTTCATTGCTACTTTGATATACCTTCTGTTAAACCAAGGCTTGAAAAGTCAATTACATGTTCATTTTTGTTTTATTGAAAGATTTTATGATAATTTTGAAATGTTTTTACTCTCAACATATTTGCTTATGATGGCACAGAAGAAATTTATATTTATTATTAATTTTTTAATTTTATTTTTGTAAGCGATTCAAGACTACTGTATATGTTAGAACTGAAGATTATGAAAGTGATCTGATAATTAATAAATAACAAGTTGTCATATATCACTGATAAAATGTATGATTTTTTCCCTTCATGTCTCATATACTGATAAACACACTGTATTTTTCTAATACTACTACTTGTGGTACATTAGTACCACAGGTAGATGGAGGAATTTTATTATTATTTTTAAAATATATATTTATATATTTATTTTTTTACATAATCCAGAAATCCTCTTCAAAAACATGGAACTTCTTCAGGGGTACAATAAGTGGGACAATGAAATTTGTCTCCCACCTAAAAATTAACATAATTTTCTTCAACATTTGTAGTTACATAGAGTAAAAATTAGTCATAGCATTGAATATGCAACTGAGATATATGAAGCAACTGTGGTACTTCACCCAAGATGACACCTGACTAATGAGATATTTGCTTGAACCAGCACAACATTTTTCAAGTCCTGTCCATGCTTGAAGTGACATTGAACACGTGATCTGTTTAGAGAGCATTGATGTTATCCACTCAGCCAACTATGCCAGCTCATTCATCCCATTCTGTCTGATGTCTTTGGGCATTGTCAAATGAGATGAAGTATGTGATTTTGATCCACAATTACAAGTAGTTTCCTCTTCGGTGGTTCATTACTTGTCATTGTGGGTGGCTTTCCTTTCTTCAGGTTTCTCCACCAGTGCTGGAATACTCCAGGATTCTGTACTTTTTTTTTGCCCACACTTTTCTCCTGTTCATAAATGACCTCCCTCACTAACTTCAACTCCATCCCACTCATAGTTTTGCTGATGTCAGTATACTCCATTATTCCTTAGTATTTAATGAACTTTGCTCAGATATCTCAAACTACAGTACAAGATCCTACATAACCAATGCCTTAAACACTGATGTCCTTACCATATTTCAGTCAGGTGAAAACAACCTTGTCAGCTACAGTGCTTCAAAAAACCATTTTGCTTTATTTCTCATAAGAAAAGTCACACATTACCTTCTTTTACTGTTGATAATATCCAGATCATCTTGTAAAATTGGATCTCTCTCCCCCTTGCTCCTTAAGCTGAATTTAAACTGCTAACTTCCTGACAAGCGTATCATGTCATTAGTCTTCTCACTTTTCAGAAAGAAGTGTTCTTTTCTCACTCAGGACACTATTTCTCACAACTTTTAATGCTACATAAATGCCTAATCTGTTCTATGCATTGTTATGATGCTATCAAACAAGACATTCCGATTAATTCATAACACCTTTTTTCCACAGATTCACACATAGATGTTTTGTTTTGGCCTTTGGTCTGTTTTGCAAGTATCATGGGTGCTGTTCTGCAGAACTGGCTATCACCATTCCTATACTTAACTGTAAAGATAAACATATAGCAACTGCTGGGCCACATCTGCTTGTTCAGCTCCAGGCCTGCTGAACCAACATATCATCTTCCTCTTTATTTTCACATACCTCTGCTCTGCTGTTAGAGCCAGGTTTTGGTTTTATTATATATAGAGGAAATTTATTGATATGTTTTCAAAAACATATCAATAAATTTCCTCTTTCTCTTATCAGTTTGCCCATACACAGTACTGAATTTGCAGCTTCCTGTGTCTGATGTTTCATTGTAAAAAGAAAAGTTTTCAACATAATGAAATACACTTCACTAAGATTTGTGCAAACTGTGGGGAATTTTCTCTTTCCATTGATTTTGGAATTATGGTATGCATATCTGTCACCAGTTCAGAATCATTAAAAGTAGCTTATCTTCCTCCTGGTATAATCAGGAAGATGAATTACTTCCAGACATAGTGCTCATATGAATACACTCAATGGACAAAACCTTAGAGATACCTACCTAATAGTGTGCTGGTCTCCTCCTCTGGCACAAACAACTTGTACTCTCTGAGGCATTGACTCCACCAGATGCCAAAGGGTTGCCAGATGTAATTCTAGCCATGCTTGTTGCATCATTGTCCACAACTGCACCTTAGGCATTGGTTCCCAGATACGCAGATTTGATGTCTAACTCTATGGCATCCCAGAGAAAGAGAGATTCAATTGGATTTAAGTCTTGGAACCTTGGGAGCCACTGGAGATGGCCCCAAACTCAGATGAGTGTTCCTCAAGCCATGCCTGGGTGGTTGTGACCTGGTGGGGTGGTGCATTGTCCTGCTGGAATAGACCATCACTTTAGGATGCACAAAGACCATAAAAGTGTAGTGATCAGCCAGCACATTCTGGTAGCATTTAAGGACCTCTCCAGACAAACTAAGAAACCTAATGTGTCACATGAGAAGGCTCCCCCAAACCATCAGAGCTACCACCTCCTTGAATAGAGCCGACTTGACCTGGCACAATAGGGCCATGGCTTCATTCTGTCAATGCAACACCCATGCCCTCCCATCAGCTCGGTACAACTGAAAATGGAATTCATCAGACTACATGACTGTCCACTTTGCAGAGGTCAAGGTCCAGTGTTGATGGTCTCGACACAAGACGAGGCACAATACCCGATGATGAGCTGTCCACATTGGTACACAAGTAAGGTTTCAGCTCCCATAGTATGCAGGGTACACCATACCCTTCACTCGCTGATGCTGCTTGGATCTCTGACATTGAAACTGGATGTGATTTGTGCTGCTGTTGCCCTGCATTTGGTCCATATGAGTCTGGACAGTCTATGTCGACCTCAGTCATCAATGGCACATCATCAGTCACCACTTTCTTGCTGGACGCTGGTGTGTCTGTTTGTGATACAGTTGCCCTAGGGTTTCTTACCAATTGGGCAGTAGAATGAGCCATCTGTCTTATGCCGATAATACATCCATGATCATAGTCACTAAGAACACCACATTTGTCAATGTTCGTCAGTTGTGATATATTGTTGGGAAGCTTCAATGTTGTCTATTTACTATCTGCATTCGGTTTGGATACATTTCACTCTGCGTAAGGGATGTCAGTGTCAACTTCCCATTACCCCTATCTCTAATGTTTTGTCCATTGAGCATACTTTACTGTGTTATGTTTTCTTTAATTTAATTTTAATTCTTTCAGGATATATTGAATGTCATAGTTTATCTCTAAGATTTGTACATTTTGAGATTAAATTGTTCTTCTTTTTCTTAGGCTGGTTTTCAAGTACTAGAAAATCATCCTAAAGCTACACCTGAAGAAGTGGATCAGTTTGTGAGGTAGTTAATAGTAATTTTTCCACATAAAAATGAATTTATTATGATTATTATTAATACCAGACATCCATGGAATCAAGACTCATTGAGATGTAGACAATACTGCATACAAAACAAGTCAAACTGTGCTCTAAAGTCACTCGTGTCTGTATTCATCACACTCTCAGGCAATTCATTCCACTTACCAACAACTCTCCATGCAAAGAAACTGCTTCTTACTTTCTTGCTCACTTTCCTTATAGTTTTCAGGGATAGCATTAACTTGGTAACAAATCCTTACTAACTTATTCCTCTTTCTATTCACAAAGCTCTGCAAATTGCATTCCTCAATCTTACTCTGTGTCCCAAAGACCAACCCCCCCACACATACACACACTCCAGTCTTCTCTAGATCCTTTCTCATATATCATCACCATGAAAATCAGGTGACCAAATAGGTACACAGTAATCCATATGAGACCTGAGCAAGGCCTATACAATGGAATCATAACTTCTCTATTTCTGCATGTCAAGGTCCTCCTCATCATTATAATAATCCAATGTGATGACTTGATGGCTCATGCAATGTGGCCTTAAACTTCAAGTCTTTGTCCTCCATAACTCAGATATTGCCGAGCATATACTTTGCATCCCATTTTTGTCTGCCAAATTTCAGAACCCTACACTTTGCAACATTGAAATGACAGTTCTATTCACTTGCCTACTTTATACAATCTGTTCGGATCCTTCTGTAAGGCCACAACATCTACTTGACTCCTCATCATTTTCCCAAGTTTTGCATCTTTCAAAGAATTGCATATCTCTAGTTAAAGTTAAACCCGTCCCGATATCTTTAATATACAGCTAAAACAACAGTAGCGTGTTCTCCAATATGTAACTTGCTGATACCTATCTGATAGCTAGTCATCTATCCAATCACTAAACTAATATCTTATCCCATCCATTATAGATTAGTTACCAACTTGTCATATAGCAATCTATTCAAAAGTTATTCTGTTAAAATCTAAGTATACCACTGTATGTGCATCTCTATCTACATACCAGAATCCAAGCACCGTATTCCTCCTGTAGTTCTTCAACAAAAAGACATCAGAAAATTACTGAATAACTTGGATACTAAAAAGTCTTCTGGTCCTGATGGCATCCCTTCATTTCTTCTGAAACATTGTTCTTCAGAGCTAATGCCCATCCTGTATCATCACCACTGTCTGTTATACATAGCTACATAGCTGGTACTTATCTCAACATGTGGAAGTATTCTCATATCTAGCCTCTTCCAAAAACAGGAGGTAAAAGTCTACTGACCATTTGCTATCACCTCAGTCCTTTCCAAAATAATGGAGAAAGCCATCAATAGCCAACTTCTCCACTACCTAGAAGTTCATCAATTAATCAGTGACCACCAGTATAGATTCCATCATTCAAGATTCACTGCTGGCTTCTAAGCTTACATTACCTACCATTGGACATAAATACAATGCAAAGGTTCGGCAACACTTGAGATTTCCAGAGCTTTTAATTGTGTGTGGCTTTTGAGGCCTGCTAAACAAACTGCTATGCTTTGGTCTACCTACCACCCTCTGTAACTGTGCTGTTAGCTTCCTCTTTGATTGTTCACTTTGTGTCATAGTTGATGGCTCCCCTCTTTTCAAGCTTCACTACCAATGCAGGAGTACCTCATGGCTCTGTATCACCTATCTTTCTCATGTACATAAATGCTACTCTCAATCACCACTAATCCTAGCACAGCTTTGCAGACAATAGTACTCTTCATGCATCCTACTTATTTGACAAACTACACTGTGCATAGATATCCTTTAAACACTGAGTTACTCACTATCCTTCAATGGGACAAGGAAAAATCTGGTCATGTTCACTGCCACCAAAACACAGTCTTCCCTCTTCTCTCATAGAAGAAATCTCAGCTCACATTCCCTTACCCTCAGTAATACACAAATCACCAGACAAGATGATATCTCTCTGCTTGAACTGATATTCATCTCCATCCTCTCCTGACACAAACACATCACAACAATATCTTCCTCAGAATCCAAAAAACTAGGCATTCTTTTTCATTCGAGATGTCAGTTTTCATCCAACCAACTCTTAACAAATACAAATCCTAAATCCACCCATGGTAGAATACTGCTCACATGTTTGGGATGGGACACCTAAAACTTCTTGAAAAATTCTTGACAGACACCATCCAAAGGAGCGCAATTCAGTTCATAAACGATCCCTCTCTTACAAATTCACTTCGACCTCTATCTCATAGATGCATTGGTCATTGCTACACTGAACTGGCAACCATCATTCCTCCACTTTTTGTTGCACTTGTTCAGTGACCAAGCAGCATTTATCTCCTTTCAGCTTAACTCCTCATTCTACGTCAAAACTCCAAGCTTTTCATAATCATCAGCCTTGTAATTCCATCTCAGAAGTTTTCATATGAATAGCCAGCACCGAGATGATCACTTCATGGTTACTCTTGCTATCTGGAGGCAAATGCAGCACTCCATTCACAATCACATTCTCTGATGAAATGATTAGGTCTAAGTCATGATCCTCATTTGCTTTGTATTATATACTGTCTAAAAGAATTGTCTCTTAAGAACTCAAGAAATTCATTTTCCTTATTCCCAAATGCTATCTCTTCATTCCAGTCTACATTATCATAATTAAAATAACCCATAATGATTATCCTTCATTTTTTTTCTCTTTTTTTTTTTTTCGTTAGGCCATGTTTATACATTCCTTCATCATTACTCTCCACCTTCTCTGAACTATAGTAACATCTAAGAATGTCTTCCTCAACCTCCATCTCACACCATTACTGGGCATCAAAACCATTCCCACTATTATATACTTCCACTGCTATCATCAGCAGCAGAACCCCCCCCCCCTCTCTCTTCTTATCCTTTCTATCCTCACAAAAGACACCATATTTTTCCATTTCTGTTCCCTTATTCTAAAATTTTAGCTAAATAATCTGCCAGTGAAACAATTTCATCTCCCTTGTTTCTGATGCTCCTGTCATTCGTAAATAAACACAGCAATTCACTTTTAGGTCTATAACCACTACTTATGCCACCTCTCAGCTGTAATTTCTCCATCTGCCCATGCCCAGTCACCTTTATCTCAACTTACCCCATTTATTCTTATACTCACCAACTCCTGTTACTTCGAAGGCCTTCCTGTTCCTATGATGACCATACTACATCCACTCTCCTTATGTTGTGTCTCCCTATGTAGAATAGATTTATTTAAATGGATATTTAAAATAGATATCATTTATTTAAAAGTACAAATATGTATAAAATGGTAAGTTTGTAAATTACATTTTATTTTTTAAAATTCTCCTTGTAATTTGACAGGCATTTTAAGTAGCACTTGATCTCTCGTCATTGTTCTACACCTTGAGTGAAATATGGGCATTTTTGATTTTTTATATTCTTTCCTGATAATGTTCTTGAATGTATGCATGTTTGTGCAGAGAGAGAGAGAAAGAATCTATAATCATTCATTCCTTCATTCATAGAGGGAATCTATAATCATTCATTCATCTAGTTTTAACATGAGAATACCAGGGATGGGTGGGGTAAGAGTTAGATAATCTAGGAGCTCTGTATTAGAAGATGAAACACTTTTTCAAGTTGCCACAGGCCGCCAGTAAGCAGAATGGTAGTCTAACATCTGGTGAGAGATTGTCTTTTATCTTAAAGACTTGCACAAACATTTATATCACAGCAGGATTTAGATCATGAGACTACTGGTCAGATTACAGGGATTCTATCGAGACAATCAACTGGATCACTTTTGCTCTATAATGATTAGGAAATTGCTCATTTAAAGATTGGACAGCTTTACCAAAGTATGTTGTATTCTAATTTGATAAAGGTTTACATCCTCTGTCAATTTTAGCATTCCACAAATTTCTAACATATTAAAATGTTTGCTTGTTTTAACAATAAAGCAAGCATTCTTTTGTGCATAGTTTACTAACCATGCACAAAAGAGTTAGTAAACTTTGCAAAGTTTTGAGGGGTGCTTAATGGTCAAAGCTGTATAACTGAGAGGAGACATAGCCTTTAAAGGAATGTGGAGAACCGACCAGGGCTTCTGACCTAATGTCCAATCCTCACCTTCTCGTGGTGCACCCTGTTCGGTATCTACCTGGAAACTGAACAAACGAGGATGGGCTGGTAATTTGGGATTTAGCCGACCAAATTGTATTCCTATTGGCTTAAACCAATATAGAAAATGATGGTACAACATGACAAAATTTCGTGCCGGCTGGGGAGTCACCTGGTTAAACAAGGTCCCTGTTGCTTTCGCCAGGGAACCAGGGCGAAAACAGCGAAAAGTCAGCTACTGTAACAAATCTGAAAACACACCCCAACCCAACATCACCAGAGTTAAAGATCGGTACTATTAACATAAGAAGCCTGAATGGCAAAGAAATGCAGCTAGCTGAAGAATTAGATAAGTACCAGATCGACATAATAGGGGTGACTGAAACAAAAAAGAAAAAACTGGTGAGATCTTTCTGAGCAATAAATACAAAATGTATTTATTGCTCAGAAAGTTCGGGTAATGACAATCAAGGAAAAGAAGGAGTAGCCATAGTATTCAACACAAATTATGAGGCTAATCTTCTTGAATGACAGGCAGTCTCAAGTAGAGTGATGTGGGCAAATATCAGAATTGGGAATTGGACAATGAGACTTATTTGTGCCTATGGTCCCACAGAAGGTTCTACTAAGGTAGAAGTGGAGGAATTTTTTGATGCTTTAGAAAAAGCAACTGACACAATGAAAAAGGAAAAGATGGTTCTTGTTGGGGATCTAAATAGTAGAGTAGGAAATGATTGTGAGACATACAAAAATATTTTGGGAAAATTTGGAGAAAAGAGCAAAGCTAATAATAATGGCAAATATCTGTTGGATTTCTGCTCAGGACATGGACTGGTTATTACTAACACCATGTTCCAACATAAAAATATGCACAAATTCACTTGGAGAGAAGAGGCTAGGAATAAGAAAAGTCTCATTGACTATGTTATTGTTGATAGGGATATTTTCTCCCTGGTGCAGGACACCAGAGTGTACAGAGGATTTGAAATTGGAAGTGATCACTATTTAGTCTTGAGCAGGATAAAATTGAATTTCATATTGAAAAGAATAACATGTAAGAAAGTTTTAAAGCGAATAAAAGTTGAGCAGCTCTCAGATGTGAACTGTAAACTAAAATACAGAAAGATTATTGAAAAGAAAATGAAAGAGTTTGAGAACAGGAACCAAACCTTTGAGATTCATTGGCAAGCCTTGAAGAAAACACTGATTGATTCAGCCAGAGCGGTATGTTGTGAAGTTGTCTGCAAGGATAGATATATCAGAACTCCATGGTGGACACAGGAAGTTAAAGAGGCAGTGAAGGAAAAGAAGAAAGCATATCAAAAGTTCCTGGCAAATAAGTCAGCTTTTACTCTTACAGAATACAGAGACAAATGTAAGAAAGCTAAACAGTGTGTAAAACTAACTAAACAAAAGTCATGGGAGGACTTTGGCAAGAATATAGAAAATAAATATCAAGAAGGGGGCAAAATATTCTGGAGGTTGTTGAAGAAGCTTAAGAATGGAGGAAAGAGTGCTGTAAAAGGAGTTAGAGATGATAAAGGTGACATGAAAACAGGAGAAAAACATATCCTTGATGTATGGAGTAATTACTTTGAAAAATTGCTAAATGAAACAAGGTGATAGCACAGTGGTAAAAAACACTCCAGAGGCATACAGTCAGGAATACATATCCATACTTGAAGTAGAAAAAGCCATCAAAGGCTTGAAATGTGAAAAGGCAGCAGGAGTAGATGATATTCGACCAGAAATGCTGAAGTATGGTGGTATAAAAGTCTTACAGTGGCTGCACTGCATAGTTCAGAAAGCCTGGACAGAGGGACGAATTACGGGTTGATTGGAGTAGAGCTCTATTAGTACCCATATATAAAAAGGAAAATAAAACTGAATCTGACAATTACAGAGGTATTTCCCTACCGAGTGTTCCTGGCAAGATCTATGCAAGTATACTTGAGAAACGGTTGAGAAGAATTGTGGAAGAAAAGCTTGGTTTAGAACAAGCTGGATTCAGACCAAATAGAGGCTGTCAGGATCATATCTTCACTTTACAACAAATAGTTGAGAAAGCAGGGGAATATAACAAAGATCTGTATTTAAGTTTTGTCGATCTGGAAAAGGCATATGACAAGGTGCCAAGAGAGAAGCTATTCAATACGCTATAGTTATATGGTGTCAATGGGGCAATATATCGAGCAATACTTAGTCTTTATTTGAGTTGTAAGTCAGCAGTTAGAATTCAAGGAAGTACAGGAAGATGGTTTAATGTTAAATCTGGTGTGAGACAAGGATGTACATTATCCCCTCTGTTATTCATTATCTATATGGATCACATTATGAAAGAAAGTGGTATTAAACATGATATCAAAATTGGAGATGTTAATGTCAGCTCTTTGCTTTATTCGGACAATGTTATACTTCTAAATAAATCCACTACAAGTTTGCAAGTTTCCCTGACTAAATTGAATAACTGTTGTAATAGATATGGTATGAAGGTCAGCATTAAAAAGACAAAGACAATGAAAATAGGTAAAATTGTTGAAAATGTCAACTGTGTTGTGAAGGGGGAACCTGTAGAACAAGTAAAACATTTCATCTACTTATGCACGATTTTTACTGAAGATGGTAAATTAAATATGGAAATAGACAACAGAATCAACAAAGCTGGTATGGTAGGCAGTCAATTGAATAAATTCATATGGAATAAGAGAGAAATTAGTCGGAACACTAAATTAGCTGTATGCAAGACAGTGTTCAAACCAGTTTTAACTTATGGATCTGAGACCTGGGTCAGAAGTAAAACACTTGACCAAAGACTAGAGACCGCAGATATGAGAATCCTGAGAACGATTGTAGGCATGAACAGATGAGATCAATGGCAATATCATATTAAAAACGAGGATATTAGGAAAGAATTTGACATTGTCAACATCCAGGAATGCGTTAGCAGAACTAATCTCAGGTGGTATGGTCACTTAAACAGAATAGGCGAGGAAAGATTAGCAAAACGTGTTCTATACCAGGTTGGCAGGAAAATGACCCAGAATAAGACCAAGATATAGGTGGTGTGATATGGTACAAAGTGCCTTAGACAATAAAAATATAAGCTCTGATAATGTTGGAGTCTTGACAAGTAACAGACTGATTTGTAGGAAAATTGTAGATAGGAAGTTAGTAATGATGTAAATTTTTCATGTAGTACTATCATATCCTGTGCACCCCTTAAGGGTACATGTCAGGAATTTGATGATGATGCAAAGTTTTGTAAAGTAAACTTTGTTATGCAAAGTTAGTAAACTTTGCACAACAAGCAAACATTTTAGTTTTAGAAAGTTAAAAATGCTAAAATTTGATAGAGGTGTAATCTGAGCCTTATGTGCTATGGGACACCAAGAGGATAAGTAAGTAAATTAACCACCTTCACCACCTTTGCAATATGTTCTCTAAATTTCAGGTTTCTATCAATCATCAACCCCCAGATCTCTTGTCTCCCCTACTTCCTCCTGTATAGCTCCTCCAATAGAGTATGCAGTCCCATCGATGTGTCCCAAGAACTTGCATTTTGCTGTATTAAACCGATACCCCATTCATTTGCCCATCTGTTTAGCTTATTCAAATCCTCTCACAGGGCTACCACATCTGCACTATTACTAATAACGCTTCCCAGATTCGCATCATCTGCAAACAGCTGAATATCCTCCTGCAATCCATTGACATGGATATAAAGGTTAAACAATATAGGTCCCAGTACTGAGCACTGTGGGACCCCACTTGTAACCCTCTGCCTCCTTGAAACTGCGCCACCATACACAACTCTCTGATACCTTTCGGACAGCCAATCCTGAATCCAGTTGACCAACCTGACATCCAGACCCATGTGCTGCAACTTAAATATCAGCTTATCAGATGCCTTCGCTAAGTCCAAGAAAATGGCAGTATATGCCTTTCCCTTGTACTGCTATTGTAACTTTATTATGAAAGGCTAGCATATTACTAAAACAAGAGCGCCTCTTCACAAATCCATGTTGACTCTCACAGATAACATTACCCGCATCTGCCCAATGCTGTATACTGTCCCTCACTAATTTCTCCAAGATCTTAACAACTACTGATGACACATAAACTGGCCTATGATTTGACACTTTCAGTCTGCTACTGCCCTTATGCAATGCCACTATCTTGCCTTCCATAATGTATCAGTCCATCTACATTCTGGTCTTCCTCTGGAACTTTTTCCTGGCAACCTAGCAAAGAACACTTGCTTTGCTAATCTTTTCTCTCCCATTTTGTTTAAGTGACAATACTACCTGAGATTAGCTCTTCTGACACATTCCTGAATACTAACAATGCAAGATCTTTCCTAATATCCTCATTTTTAATATGATAGTGCCTTTGATACCATCTGTTGATCCAATCTTTAAGTGTTTTATTTCTCATCAAGCTCTGAGATCAGTAAGTTAAAATTGGTTTGAACACTGTATTGTATACAGCTAATTTAGTGTTTTAACTCATTTCTTTCTTATTTCATACCAGATTTACTTCTGTTGTCTATTTCCATATTCAATTTGCCATCTTCACTAAAAATTGTGCCAAAATAGCTGATATCTTTTACTTGCTCTAAAAGTTCACCATTCAGGATACAGTTCAGCTTTTCAATGTTTCTGCCTATTTTCATTGTCTTTGTCTTCTTACTGCTGATTTTCATACCAAATTTATCATAATAGTTATTCAATTTAGTCAGGGAATCTTGCAGACTTGTGCTGAATTTATTCAGAAGTATAACATCACTTGCATAAAGTGAAGAGCTAAAATTAACATCACCAATTTTGATATCAGATTTAATACCACTTTCGATCATAATGTGATCCATATAGATAACAGTCGAGATAATGTGTACCCTTGTTGCACACCTGATTTAACATGAAACTATCTTCCAGTAACTCTTTCAATTCTGCTGACTTACAGCTTAAATACAGACTACATATTGCTTGATATATTGTCCTATTTGCATCATATAACTGTAGCATTTTGAAAAGCTTTCCTCTTGACACCTTTTCTTATGCCTTTTCCAGATCAACAAAACTTAAATGCAAATCCTTGTTATATTCCTAAGATTTCTCATCTGTTTGTCTCATCATCATCATCAAATTCCTGCCATGTACCCTCAAGGGGTGTACAGGATATGATAGTACTACATGAAAAATTTACATCATTACTAACTTGCTATCTACAATTTTCTTCCAAATCAGTCTGTTACTTGTCAAGACTCCAATATTACCAGATCTTATATTTCTATCGTCTAAGGCACTTTGTACCATATCACTCCATGTATATCTTGGTCTTCCTCTGGGTCGTTTTCCTGCCAACTTGGCAGAGAACACTTGTTTTGCTAATCTTTCTTCACCCATTCTGTTTAAGTGACTATACCACCTGAGATTACCTATGCTAACGCATTCCTGGATGCCGACAATGTCAAGTTCTTTCCTGATATTCTTGTTTTTAATATGATATTGCCATTGATGCCATCTGTTCACGCCTCTAATCTTTCTCAGGACTCTCATATCTGCAGTCTCTAGACTTTGGTCAAGTGTTTTACTTCTGACCCAACTCTCAGATCCGTAAGTTAAAACTGGTTTGAACACTGTCTTGTATACAGCTATAGTGTTCTGACTAATTTCTCTCTTATCCCATATGAATTTATTCGATTGACTTCCTACCATACTAGCTTTGTTGATTCTGTTGTCTGGTTCCATATGTTATATCTTCTTCTTGCTTTTTCTTTGTGTGTCGTCGCTTTCTTGTAAATTTTCTATCTTATATCCTTGTCATACCAACTAAGCCTGAAATCTCTAACCTATCTCTCTGGGGCTGCTTCTCTATTCAGAACTCTGACAAAATTTATTTATTTTAGCTGCGCCAGCCAGAGTCCTAGTACAGAAGAGTTCTTGTACGAAGAAACCTTCCCAGAGTTTAAGTATTACCTAATCTTATTAAAGTATTAAGTGCCAATAGAAACTTCAACATTGCAGTCATGGCCTAAACTTTCTAAACTTTATTTAATTTCCCCTTATTCACAGGTTCGAACTTTAGCGAGTGGTAATTTCAATCTCATGCTCAGACAGACTCAGACTTACATAAGAAAAACATGTTTATTAATTATCAAGATTACATACATTATGGTTCCACACATCAAAGATATGTCATATCAAAATTCTAATTTACTAGCTAAACAATAAGGAACATTCTAATTATCAAAATACTCTTATCTTACATCTCTAGGTTAAATAAGTACACATTCATCATAAAACACTAGTTCAAATTCTAAATAAAACTTGCTAACAAAGATCAATTCACATTCAACTAACTAAGTGTTGCATGCTCTCATGCTTTCAGACTACTAGATCAATATGACTAACACGTATATTCAAAGCTAATCAAGATCAATACTAAATAACAGATAAAGCAAGGCAATGGTAATCAAACAGGCAAGTTATTTATATACTCTCATGATTCGTCTAAATCACAAACATGGTTCCCAATATCAAATTAAATTAGTGCTTCTGTCGACCCATACACATTAACTAGGGTTTAGACAATCTAAGAACGTAGACTACCAGTCCAATTCAACCAACTTAACATATGAAACTGTCTCTAAATTCTCACTCTTTTCTTTTCTAATCTCTGTCCATTTTTTTACACTCATCACTAATAGATAATACAAAAAATGAAGATTTTGTACGTTACCACATTGTTAGACGATTTCTCGATCCTTCCGTCTATTCTTTGTTATGGATTGTCCCCTTTTACGGTGATCTGCCACCACGTGGAGTCACATGCTCGTCCCAATTTTTTTCCTTTGTTTCCTCTGGGTTTATGAACTTTTCGCGGCGCTGCTTTTAACACAAATTATCTTCAAAGGGAATCCTTTGCTGCCTTCTCATCGGTTAGAACCAGACCGATGGCCGAAACAATGTCGTCATCTCGTGCTCAACTTCTTCGATTCGCGCCGCTCAGCAACTAGAAACACGTTGCCGCCATGCCATCTTATTAGATATCAGCCATGCTGACCTGCCTCGGAACTACGAGCAATAAGTTTGCTGCCGCCCTGTCATCTTATCAGATATCAGCTGTGCTGACCTGCTTCAGAATTACGAACCATAAACTCGCTGCCACCATGCCGTCTTATCAGATATCAGCCGTGCTGAACCGCTTCGGAATTACAAACAATAAACTCGCTGCTGCCCTGGCATCTTATCAGATATCAGCCATGCACTGACCCACTTCGGAACTATGAGCCTGCAACCCACATGGGGGGGGCACATGCAACCAGGGAACACACCACAGGAACCAAAACGTAGAGGGAACTAAGAGAGTCTCCAGCCCCGTGAGTTCGTTTTTAAACTCTTCTATAGTGCCCTCTTCCGTACTCCATGCTTGTCTATGACGCTTTCCAATTGGCGCTTTCCAAAAGCCAATTGGAAAGCTGAACAAGGATCGCTCTCTTTGGGGAATGCGAAATTCGAGTGCCTTCCACGAATGCCTACTCATCGTTCGTTACGTCATCTTTGGTGGTCACACAGCAACCTTTGTACTTTCGTTCGCACGACAATACGCGATTTTATACATGGCATAGTTTAATATTGGTGCTTTTGAAAGTTTAAGATATCCATCTATTTTAGACAATACTTTAAACATAGTACAATCTAATACTTATTTCCTTCTTCAATTTCATTTTAATTTAGGATTCAATTTCTTCCTTTATATTTTAATTCCCTTCTTAAGCAAAGTTAACATCTGCATTTTTGCATATTATGTCTGTTTTGCCAAGAATACAAGTGTGCTTTTGCTTGATATGGTTGTTCTTGTTAAATCTTGAATGGAGCAGTTCTGTTCTTGATAGAACCATCATTCAAGATCTAACACATTTAATTTACCATCTTCACTAAAAGTTGTGCCTAAGTAGCTGAAATGTTTTACTTGTTCAACAGGTTTTCCATTCACAACACAGTTGACATTTTCAATGATTCTGCCTATTTTCATTGTCTTTGTCTTTTTATTGCTGACCTTCATACCATATTACAACAGTTATTCAATTTAGTCAGAGAATCTTGCAGACTTGTAGCGGATTTATTAGAAGTATAACATCGTCCGCATAAAGCAAAGAGCTGACATTAACATCTCCAATTTTGATATCATGTTTAATTCCACTTTCCTTCATAACATGATCCATATAGATAATGAATAACAGAGGGGATAATGTACATCCTTGTCTCACACCAGATTTAACATTAAACCATCTTCCTGTACTTCCTTGAATTCTAACTGCTGACTTACAACTCAAATAAAGACTAAGTATTGCTTGATATAATGCCTCATTGACACCATATAACTGTAGCGTATTGAATAGCTTCTCTCTTGGCATCTTGCCATATGCCTTTTCTAGATCTACAAAACTTAAATACAGATCTTTGTTATATTCCCATGGTTTCTCCACTATTTGTCATAAAGTGAAGATGTGATCCTGACAGCCTCTATTTGACCTGAATCCAGCTTGTTCTTCAAGCTTTTCTTCCACAATTGTTCTCAACCGTTTCTCAAGTATACTTGCATATATCTTACCAGGAACACTCAGTAGGGAAATACCTCTGTAATCCACACATTCAGTTTTATTTCCCTTTTTATATATGGGTACTAATAGAGCTCTACTCCAATCGTCTGGAATTCGTCCTTCTGTCCAGGCATTCTGAACTATGCAGTGCGGCCACTGTAAGAATTTTATACCACCATACTTCACATTTCTGGTCAAATATCATCTACTCCTGCTGCCTTTCCACATTTCTTAAAGTGAAAATACTGATCCTGACAATCTCTCTCTGACTTGAATCTAGCTTGTACTTCACCAAACTTCTCTTCCACAATTGTTCTTAGCCATTTCTCAAGTATATTTACATAAATCTTACCAGGATCACTCGGTGGAAAAATATCTATATTCTTACATTCGGTTTTATTTCCCTTTTTATATAGATATTATATATATATACTGGGGGGGGGGGTATACGCCCCTCTGGCACCTACGGCGTCCAACCCCCAATGTTCGGTAGGTCGGTTCTCTTTGAATTCTGATAACTCGAATTTTGAAGACTCAACACTCAGGGCTCCCCCCTACAGCGCCCAACCTCCCCAAGTTCCGGACTCATAGGCGATTCTCCTTGAATTCTGATGACTCGAATTTTGAAGGCTCAAAATGGGTTCCCCCCCCCCCCAGGTCGTAGGGTAGTCTCTGAGTGTCGAGTTTTCAAAAGGGGGCTTCTCCCCCCCCCGAGTTCTGGACTGGTAGGCCAGTTCTCCTTGAATTCTGATGACTCGAATTTTGAAGACTCGACACTCAGAGTAGCCCCCTGAGTTTCAAAACGTATAAGACTTGACATTAAAAGGCTTATTTTATATATATAGGGTAGATATATATAGATATTATGAGAGCTGTACTTCAATCATCTGGAATTCGATCCTCTGACCAGTCTTTCTGAATTATGCAGTGCAGCCACTGTAATACTTTTAGACCTCCGTATGCCAGCCTGGTTGGCCTAGTGGTCATGCGTATCCACTCTCCAGCCAAAAGGCTGCGAGTTCGAATCTTGCTGCAAGAATGGATGTTTGTGATTGTCTGTGAAAATACTAGTGATGATGGGCGGTGGATGGTGCTGGTGTAGATGGTGATGGTAGTTGATGGATTGAGCAGTGGAGACAGAGTTGTAGAGTGCCCTCCCTCGATGAGTAATTGGACTTCCTGGAGGTGTTATGTAATAATAATAATAATAATATTTGAGTTTCTGGTCGAATTTCATCTATTCCCAGCTGTCTTTCCACATTTCAGGTTTTTGATTACTTTTTCTACTTCAACAATGGATTTATCTTCCTGATTGCATTCCTGTTGAGAATTTTCTACTTTTCTGCTGACACTGTTTGTTTCATTTATCATCTCTGATTCCTTTTAGAGTTCTTTTTTCCTGCATTTCTAAGCTTTTTCCTTTGCCTCCATAATATTTTGCCATCTTCCTGATATTTATTTTCTTTGTTCTTACCAAAGTCTTCTCATGACTTTTGTTTAGCTAGTTTTACACAGTTCTTCGCCTTTTTTTTTTTTTTTACATTTTTCTCTGTATTCCCTAAGAGAACAAGGTAACTTAAAACCTTACTTGACAGAAACTTTAGATATGCTTTCTTCTTTTCCTTCACTGCCTTTTTAACTTTCTGAGTCCACCATGGAGTTCTGATTTTTCTATCCTTACTGATTACCTCACCAGATGTCTCTCTGGCATAATTAGTTTAAGTTTTCTTCAGGGTTTGCCACTGAATCTCCAAGTTTTGGTTCTTGTTTTTAAACTATTTCGTTTTTTCTTCGATGATGTTAATGTATTCAAGTCTACAGTTCACCTGCAAAAGCTGGTCAACTTTGATTTGTTTTAAAAGTTTCTCACACACTCTTCTTTTCAATATGAAATTCAATTTTATCCTGCTCAAAAGTAAACAGTGATCACTTCCTATTTCAAATCCTTTGTATACTGTTGTGTCCAGAACCACTGGAAAAACATTGCTATTAACTATAGCATAGTCATTGAGACTGCTTATTTCTTGCATCTTCTCTCCTTGTGAATTTGTGCACATTTTTATTTTGGAACATGTTAGTAATTACTAATCCATGTCCTGAACAGAAATCCAGCAGGCATTTACCATTATTATTAGTTTTGTACTTTTCTCCAAATTTTCTCAAAACATTTCTATGTGTGTATTAATAATTTCCTACTCTGCTGTTTAGATCAACAACAAGGGACCAACTTTTCCTTTTTAATTGTTCCAGCTGTCTTTTCTTAATGCCTCAAAAAAATTCCTCCATTTCTTCTTTGGTAGAACCTTCTGTGGGATCATAAGCACAAATAAGTCACGTTGTTCAGTTTCCCCATTCTGATATTTTCTGCCATTCAAGAAAATTATATTCATATTTAATGTTTGAATACTATAGCTATTCCCTGTTTTCCTGATTGTTCATCATCATTATTACCTGATATATACCCCGAAGAGGTATTCAAGTTGCTATTGCAACACTATATGATTAAGTTTACGTTATTATTAATCTATCAACAATTTTCCTCCAAATCAATCTATTACTTGTGAACACTCCAATATAGTCAGATCTAACATTTCGTGCTTCTAAGGCACTGAATCAGTCTATCTAGACCTTTGTCCTTCCCTGGGTCTCTTTCCTGCCATCTTGGGCATCCAACACCTGTTTTGCTAACCTTTCTTCACCCATTCTATTTAAGTTGTCATACCACCTTAGATTAGCTCTGCTGACATATTCTTGAATGCTAATAATATCAAGTTCCTTTCTGACGTACTACATTTTTAATAATTCTGCCATTGATACAATCGGTTCATTTCCCTAATTTTTTTTCAGGAATCTCATATCTGTGGTCTCTAGTCTTTCGGCAAGTTGTTTATTGCTAACCCAATTCTCAGATCCATAACTTAAACCTGGTTTAAACATTGTCTTTTACATATTATTTCTGGAAAATTTTCTATGTTACATCTCTAAATAAATATTAATTTTTAGGGCTATTATTTTTGTTTAGGAATATCTCTTTTATGATGTCATTGGTTTTTACTCAATTTTTAGGCCATTACTGATGTTTTAAAGATACATGAGGGTGGTCTGAAAAGTTCTCAGCCTAACAATGAAAAAACGAATTTATAATTTCGAAATTATTTTTATTTTTCAACATAATCTCCCTTAAGACTAATACATTTATTCCAGCGCCGTTATCCCGTCTGTGCAGTGGTTCTAAGTAAGATCTGCAAAATAACCCCCTACAGCTGCAATCACCTCTTGATTCAAAGAAAAAATGCTGACCAGTGAGGAAGAGTTTTAGTTTTGGGAAGAGATACAAGTCAGAGGGAGCCAAATCTGGGGAATAGAGTGGATGTTCCAACAATTCATAGTGCAGATCCTTTTTTTTCTCATTGCCAAAACACT
Source organism: Typopeltis vanoorti (assembly GCF_054136105.1). Lineage (NCBI taxonomy): Eukaryota > Metazoa > Arthropoda > Arachnida > Uropygi > Thelyphonidae > Typopeltis > Typopeltis vanoorti. The sequence goes on from NC_143565.1 coordinate 49,147,135, forward strand.
TGATTTTTTGCCCAAAAAGATGTTTTTTTTTCTTCTGCAAACTGGGTCTTTTCTCACGAATTTTTTCGTCTAGTCTGGTTAAAAGATCAAAATAATATTCCCCGGTTATTGTTTTACCCTTTTCAAGATAATTAATAAACAACCCAAAACACTGATGCCATGACCTTTCCTGCTGATGGAACCAACTTTGTCTTCTTTGGTGCTGAACAACTGGCTTCTGTCCACTGTTTTGACTGCTGTTTGGATTCTAGTGTGTAATAGTGAATCCAAGTCTCATCCATAGTAATAAATCGATGCACAAAATCAGTTTTCTTCTTGTTAAAACGCTCCAAGCACTGTTCAGAGACTTTCATGCGAGTGCGTTTTTGATCTGCTGTGAGCAAGCGTGTCACCCATCTTGCGCAATTTCTTTCATATGCAATTCTTCATGCAAAATATATCCTACACATTCTTTTGAAATGTCTATAGTCTCAGCAATTTCATGCACACTTTGACTTGCCAGTCATTCAATACCATTTTGTGCACTTGATCAATGATTTCTGGTGTTGTTACACATTTTGGACATCCTTCACGTGGATCATCTTCAAGGCTGGTATGGCCACGTTTAAATTCAGCAGCCCATTTCTTAATTGTTGAAAATGAAGGAGAAGAGTGCCCATAAACTTTTATGAACTTCGAGTGAATTTCTTTTGCTGTTAAACCTTCTTTTACAAAGAATTTTATAACTGCACGATACTCAATTTTATCCATTTCAAGGGATACAGACAACACTTTTGCTTCAGACAGCTATAAAACAAACTATTTGCTAGAATGACTTGTAATTTCACATGGATGCTTATGACAGATATACCAACTTAGAAAAGGAAACCTCTTGCCGATAGTGTTGCCATCTATAGTCAAGGCCGAGAACTTTTCAGACCATCCTCGTAAATATATGAAGAATACAAAGAAAGAGTAATTTTGGACAAAGCTTTGTAGGATGTTCCTGGTTGTCTTCTTAGTGAGCAGCATCTGGCATATGTCGATATTACTGAAGTATGACTGAAAGGAAGAAGGGGAGGATTGGAAATGTGGAAATAGAGAGATGTGAGAAAATTGCAAGTGAGACACAAGTTATGTGAAATTTAAAACCCAGGTTTTAAAGGTGAGCTGTGAATTCTTTGGGAAGAAGATGATAAATAAAAATTTTTGGGGGAAAGGAGAAGGATACTGTATGATGAAACAAGATTACACAGTCTTTTATACTGTTAGTTTGGTGTGTTAGATCCATAACTTAAAACTCTCATTCCATATAAATTTATTCATCTGGCTAGCCACCATACCAGCTTTGGTTATTCTGTTGTCTATTTCCAGATTTAATCTGCCATCTTCACTAAAAACTGTGCCTAAATAGCTGAAGTATTTTACTTGTTCTATAGGATCTCCATTCAGAATTAAGTTTTTTATGCTTCTGCCTATTTTCATAGCTTTGGTCTTTTTATTGCTGATTTCATGCCAGATTTGTTTTAGCTATAATTCAATTTAGTTAGTGAATCCTGGAGATTTGCACTAGATGTGTTTGAGTACATCATCAGTATAAAGCAAAGAGCTAAGTTTGACGTCTCCAATTCTAATATCACGCTTGATGCCTCTTTCTTTCATAATTTGATCCTTATAGATGATAAATAAGAGTGAAGATAATGTGCATCCTTGTCTTACCTCTAATTTTACATCAAACCATCCTCCTATTTCCTTCAATTCTAACTGCTGACTGACAACTTAAATACAGACTATGTATTGCTTTGTATAATGTTCCATTAATCCCATATAATTGTAGTGTTTTGAAAAGCTTTTCTCTGGGCACCTTGTAGTATGCCTTTTTGAGATCTACAAACTTTAAGTACACATCCTTGTCATATTCCCAAGATTTTCTCAACTATTTGTCTTAAAGCGAAAATCTGATCATGACAACCTCTACTTGTCTTGAACCCAGCTTTGTTCTTCTCTAAGTTTCTCTTCTACAATCTTTCTCCACCTTTTTTCAAGTATGCTTGAATAAATCTTACCAGGAACACTTAGTAGAGAAATTCCTCAGTAATTTTCACATTCAGTTTTATTTCCTTTTTTTATAGATGTGCAGTAGGAGATCTCTACTCCAATCATTGGGAATTCTGACCAGACCCTCTGAATTATGCAATGTAGCCACTGCAAAACTTTTATACCTCCATACTTAAGCATTTCTGGTCAAATATTATCTTCTCCAGCCTTTCAAGTTTTTCACAGCTTTTATTCTAACTCAAGTTTGATATGTACTTCTCTTTGCATTCCTCTTGAAAATTTTCTGTTATGGTTCTGTCACTGCTTAGTTCATGTAACAGTCTTTAAAAGTAATTACTCCAGACATCTAGGATAGTCTTACCTTCAGTTTTCATGTCACCTTTATCATCTTTGATTCCTTTTACAGCTCTTTCTTCCTTCTAAACTTCTTTAATAGCTTCCAAAACATTTTGTCACCTTCCTGGTATTTATTTTCTATATTCTTACCAAAAACTCCTTTTGTACAGCATAGTGTTCTTATTTTTCTATCCTTGCAAACAACTTGACCACATAACTCCCTAGCTGACGAAAACAAGGAGGCCAGTCAGGTGTGGTGATGTTCATGTCCAAAAACTGCAGTTACAGCAGGAGCCTTGTGATATGGTGCACTGTCTTGCTGAATGAGGCGATGGTCAATTCCGTAGAAATGCCACAAAATAGGAAACATTGCATTGTTCAGATACACCTTGTAGTTCAATGTTTGTGGCACCATAAACAATGGTCCAAGGCCAAACCAGGAAAAACAGAACCATGCTGTCACATTGCCACCTCCAAATTTCATAGTTGGGGGTTACATATTTTGGTAACAGGCATCCACACCATCCATCTGCTCTGTAGAGGGTTGATGTCCTACCGTGGAAACTCAGATATTGCACCTAGGTTTTGAATGTGTTTTGTGCAGATTTGTCAAGTTTTTCACAGCTTTTTCTAACTCAAGTTTGATATGTACTTCTCTTTGCATTCCTCTTGAAAATTTTCTGTTATGGTTCTGTCACTGGTTAGTTCATGTAACAGCGTTCCACACGATGCCCAGAACTCTACATTTAAGGTGTCGGCCAACAAATGGTAGCTTTTACATATTATCCTTCTTAACACCTTATGGTCACATTCAGTGATTGTGGTGAGTCATCCACTGTGGGTAGTACTTGCAGTTGACTCTGTGCTTCCATCTCAGTATGGCATCACTGATTGTTGACCTGGGATGGCCCAATTTGTCAACGATTTGCCAAATAGATAGGCCTGCAACATGGCATCCTATTCTAATGCCTTTTTCAAACTCCATCAGTTCCTTTCTCACAGCCATTTCACCCAGACAAAGTTGCACTGACTGGAGAGCATGATATTCCTAAAATTTATACTGGCTACAAACATGACTCGTTACATGGCATGATGAATCTTGTCTATGGGTTTTAAAAGAAGTAAACCGTGAGTAGACATATCGGTACACAATAAATAACGGGGGGAAAAAAAAAAAAACTCACGTAGAAAGATTATTTATTAGTATAATTTTCGGCTGTGTGTCACAGGCATCCTCAGTACATTAAGCTCAAAATTAAACACTAACTGACAATTCCAAAAAGCGCCACCTAAGTAGCTGGTGTAAGATAACTAAAGAGGTCAATAACTTTCCTAAAAAAAAAATTAAAAAAATTAATATAATAAAAAGTTAGGAAAGATTAGCTGATTTGTAAAGTACTATCTCCCATAAAGGGGATAGACGTAAGCCGTCGGATCTGTTTAAGTTAGGAGAATGAAGTAGAGTTTCACATGTTTCTTTATAAAGGCGTTCCATGAGAAACTGACTTTTGTGAAGAACTCTTGTTCTTGTAGCTGTTGTAAGATAACTTTTTGTTGTCTTACACCAGCTACTTAGGTGGCGCTTTTTGGAATTGTCAGTTAGTGTTTAATTTTGAGCTTAATGTACTGAGGATGCCTGTGACACACAGGCGAAAATTATACTAATAAATAATCTTTCTACGTGAGTTTTTTGTTATTTATTGTGTACCGATCTTGTCTATGGGGATGTCTGTTGACTTCTTTCCAAGCAGTGTGTGTATGTAATACCCTTTTAAAATATATCTGATATTTATTTTTAACCCAGACATTATTAGCCATTACTAAAGCAACTGATATAACCACAAGAAAGAACATAAGTTACCTTCATAACTCTGCTATTAGTATGTTCTTTCTTGTGCTTATATCTGTTGCTTTAATATCATTTTTGTTCTAGGTGTTTGTCAGAACTTTCCAGACCCTTTTCAGGTTTTCAATGGAAAAAAGTGTCTGGGTACACTTCTGTCAAAAATGCACTCTTCTACTAAGAATAGGATTGTTATTCCACTAGCAACAGAAGCCAAGTTCTTGGGACTCGTCTTTGACAGAAAACTTACATTCCTTGGCCGCATTTGTCAACTAAGAGAAAAGTGCAAGAAAGTATTGGCCTTCACACTCTATCCTCTACTGAATGAATGGAGTGCAGATCAATCTTCATTGCTTTGTGTTTATTGTACACTTATACATTCAGAGGTGGATTATGGGTCTCAAGTGTATGATTCCGCAAGTCAGTATGGTGCAATGTGATGATTGGATCCCATCCATCATCGGGGCATACAGATAGCTACTGGTGCCTTTTGCACATCACGCACTCAAAGTCTTTATGTTGAAGCAAATGAACTTTTTACTCACTTTTTACAACTACAGAAGTCTCATACTACATTATCTGTCTACCTGCAATTGTTTAATGCATACAGAGCAGCCCATTCTGATTTCTTGCACATCTGTTCTGATGGCTCAAAGAACAGATACCTGTGTTGACTATGCTGCTGCTGTGTTTCCAACCAGATCCTACCTGATTGCAGCAATTATACAGCAGAGGTGCATGCCATTCAGCTTACACTTGTGCAAATTAAAGAAAACTACTTTCAAAAGTGTTTCATTTATACAGACTCATTGAACTCTTTACAGGCTATGTCCCCTCCTATGTATGATCGACATCCAATGCTATATGAGACGATGAGGCTGCAGATGTAGCTGCTAAATCAGCTCATACTTTCTCCACGTACTGTTTGACAGTACGATATACATACTACAGACAGTTTATAAGATCAAAGCTAATTGCTCAATGGCAGGAAGCATTGACAAACAAATGATATGACAATTAAGCCTGAAATTAAGCATTGACATTCTAGTCAATTTAGAAAGAGAAGAGATGAAGTTGTTCTTGCTAAGCTCTACATTGGTCACAGTCACCTTCCACATTCTTATTTACTGAGGGCTGATGACCCTCTTGTCTGTAAAAATTGCAATAAGCATTTTATTCTTATATTCACATCTTATTTACCAGAATGTGTCATATTCTAGTGCAGTGCCAGCACTTTACACGAGAGAAGAATGAAACTTTTACCTATCTAGACAACCATATACATATACACTCAGGCAGATGTTATCAGACTCAGATTGCATGATGTTTTTTTTTTAATCTTCTACAAAGAATTAATTTGTACAAACACGTTTGACTGTAATTTTGTTTATATGTAGATACTGCATTGTTTAATGTAATTTTTGTACACACATTATTTACAATTTTTTTACTAATTTACTAGTTTGACTGTAATTTTGTTTATATGTAGATACTGCATTGTTTAATGTAAATTTTGTACACACATTATTTACTAATTTATCTTTGACTGTTTATGTACTGCTATAACCTTTGCTGTAATTTTATTTATATGTAGTTATTGCATTGTTTAACTTAAATTTTGTATAAACGTATTATTTACTGGGTTATCTTTGACTATTTACATACTGCTGTAACCTTTGATATTGTGTATTGCTGTGACCTTTGCTGTAATTTTGTTTATATGTAGCCAAGGACTAAATTGTCTTTGGCTCTTTATGTATACTGCTGTAACCTTTACTGTAATTATATTTATATGTAGATACTGCATTGCTTTGCTTCATTTTTGAACATAAATTAGTATTAATGTATCTAATTAGTATAAATTAGATAAATAATATGTATCTTTGATTATTTATGTAGTAAATAGTCAGTGTAGTAACCTTTGACCTTGTATACTGCTGTAACCTTTGCTACTGTGCAATATGCTGTTCTTGCACCAATAAACCATAAAACAACCAATCCCCCATTTCTTGGCAACCAGTTGCCAAATACTTAGGGATACAACTTAAACGGCTTTTCTTCACGACTCATGTCGATCATGGCTGCTTAAAAACAAATTGGGCAGTAGGGAAACCGGTCTGGGTAGTGGTCATAACATGATGCATGACGGCAAGGAGATGTGCTTTGCATTATGGGAGATACTGAGACAAGGAGTGATGAGAGCTTGGTCTGCCTTTACTACAAGTTGCCTCAGTCCTGAAGATACTTAAAGCACAAACTTTGTTTGCCTACACTTGGATAAAGGATTAAACTAAATTTATTATAGTCTAACCAAATGGAAAGTAAACTTCCATGATCATAAGTCCTATCGTTATATTTTGTCAGAGCAGTTAACAGAAAAAATAAAGACATGGCTGGAGACAGAATAATGGTAGTGGCAAGAAATTATTGACAAATAACAATGGATTGGTAGGAATGAAAATATTATGAACACAAAACAAGAATAAAAAAGTAAAAAATGTTATGTTAGTTTAATTGTCACTTTTTTGAAATCTTCATAATAAACTGTATATGTGCAGTCTGTGCTACTGAAATCAAAAGCAACTTGAAAACTTCAGCAGTCACGCAACTTTATAATTAATCACCTCTAATTACAAAGATTGATATATATGTATACACATATATACACGAGAGCTGTTCGATAAGTCCATGCAAAGTTTAAGAGATGGCGCCACCAGTACGTATCAAGGTTATTTTAGTTGCTGGCAACTGTTGGAGAATCACACGCTAAGTGTCAGTCAGATAAATCTATTACTTTTTGTTTGGCGTTCATTTGAATTGGTCAAGTACCGTGATTTGTGAAAAATGAATGAGAAAGAATTTTGTGTAGTGATTAAACATTACTTTTTGAAAGGCAAAACAGCTCAGGAAACCAAAGCTAAGCTTGATAAACATTATGGTGAGTCTGCACCTTCGATTTGAATGGTTTATAAGTAGCCATATGAGCACAAGTGATGCTGAACGATTGGACGCCCTGTTGAGGTCACTACTCCAGAAATTATTAAAAAAATCCATGATATGATGATGAATGACAGAAGAGTGAAGGTACATGAAATTGCTAAGACTGTGGGCATCTCAAATGGCTGCGTATATAATATTTTACACGAACATTTACATGCGAGAAAACTATCTGCAAGATGGGTGCCACGTTTGCTCACACTGGATCAAAAGCATCAACATGTGAACTGTTGCAAGGACAGCTTGAAGCTGTTTCAACAGAATATAGAGGAATTTTTGCATTGTTTTGTAACAGTGGATGAAACATGGATTCAGCACTACCAGCCTGAGACCAAGGAACAGTCAAAACAATGGGTTGCAAGTGGGGAATCTGCACCAAAGAAAGCGAAAACTGTTTCTTCAGCAGGAAAGGTTATGGTTCTGGGATGCTCGTGGCATAATCTTCATAGACTTCTTGGAAAAGTACAAAACAATTACCGGAGCGTATTATGCGTCTTTGCTGGATCATTTAAATAATGAAATAAAGGAAAAACGACCACACTTGGTGAAAAACAATCTTCTTTTTCATCATGACAACGCACCCACTCACTCTTATGCAATTGTGACCTCAAAATTGTTCGATTTATGTTACGAAGTCCTTTCGCATCCCCTGTACTCTCCAGATTTGGCTCCCTTGGAATACTATCTGTTTAAAAACATGAAAAAATATCTGGCAGGAAAGAGATTTTCATCAAACGATAAGGTGATTGCCGAAACAACTGCCTATTTTGAAGAGTTGGACAAATCATACTAATGGACGGGATCAAAAAACTCTAGCATCATTGAACTAAGTGTATATATTCCAGCAATGACTTATAGAACCTCTTGTTCTATTCCCTCTCTCCCATTCTATGAAAAATTTCTTCCATGTCAACATGATAACAATCCCTGACTAGCTTATGTCTCAACCATATCCCCCCCCCTTCCTCCTATTCACAAGGCTTTGCAACTTACATTCTCTCAATCGATCCTCATACTTCACATTCCAAAGACTACTGACCACCTTTGTGAATCTTCTCTGGATCCTTTCCAACATATCCTGGTCACCATGAAAACCTAGCGACCATATCTGCATAATAATCCATGTGAGGTCGGATCATGGCCTTATACAATTGCATCATAACCTCTCTATTTCTGCATGTCAAGGTTCTATTTACTGTTCTATTAAGGTTCTATTTACAATTTACTGTTCCATCCATGTAATTTTCATTATCTGATGATATGATGTCTTCACAACTTGTTCAGTGTGTCCCTTGAATTTCAGGTCCTTGTCCACCATCATTCCTAGATCTCTCATCTCCTCTGCTTCCTTTAAAGTTTCCCTACCTAGTGTATACTTCACATCCCATCGTTGCTTACCAAATCTCAAAGCTTTACACTTTGCATCATTGAACTGTGGTTCCACTTACCTGCCTATTCATGCAATCTATTCAAGTCCATAACATCTGCTTGACTCTGCATTGCTCTCTCTAGTTTTGCATCATCTGCAAACAGCTGCAAATCACTAATTAAATCCATCCCATTATCATTAACATACAAATTAAATAACAATGGTCTCAAAACTGACCCCCGCAGCACACTGCTACTAGTGACCTTCCTCTTTCGGGATACTGTATTTACTCGAATATAACTCGCACTTTTTTCCCCAAAATTAAAGTTAAAAAATTGTGGTGTGATATATGTGGAGATTTTTGGAAACTAAAGTTTTTCAGGAAAAAAACTAAATTGATCTTGATAATTAAATCCTCGGTATTCATTTTAATTTATAATTGCTCACACTATTTATAAAATGAATGCATTTAAATTTTAATTATCAACATTATTTACGTGATTGGCCACTCACTTTCATCATGAGATATATTTGAATCTTTAACAACACTACTTTTGTAATTAAATTAAAACAGTCATCTTCACTCCCATCCAGGGCATTAGAGATGTTAGTTTTTTTAAAAAAATCTTGGCAATTATTTCTGACAAAATTACATCCCATGCTCTCAAAATCCAGTTGCACAACAGTTCTAACGGTGGTCTCTTAATCTTCCTTGCTTGAGTCAGGTCATAGCCACTGGCTGTCATCCACTCTGTGTAGAACCTAAACTTCACCTCATTTACTGTTCCATCCAAGGTCAAGTAGAAGTCAATGCTCTCACTCCCACATTTCCTCTACTAATTGCTTCCATCTCTATGTATATGATTGGTGCGGTATTTACAAAAGATTGCATGAATCAACAACAAAAGCAATCTATTTCTTAAAAGTTTTAAACATTTTTAATGTGCAAGGTATATATATATATATATATGCAAAACTTTTTGATTTCTTTTATTGTAAAGTAAAATCAGAATGCAAGATATACGCGAGGGCAAGTTATATTGGAGTAAATACAGTACTACAGCCCCATATACATACCTATATGACAGCCAGTCTCTGATCCAACTCAGAAGTCTGTTATCCAATTCTATGTGTTTCAATTTATTTACCAGCTTGTGATGTGGCAGTCTATCAAAAGCTTTTCCAAAATCCAAGGACACCACTGTATATGCATCTCCCCTGTCCAAGGTATTTGTTACCTTGTTATTGTACTTAAGTAAATTAGTGAAACATGATCTCTCTTTAACAAACCCATGCTGATAACCACAGAGAATACTGCTGTTATCAACCCATTTCTGTATCATTCTTCTCACCAATTTCTCCAGTACTGTCACCACAACTCCAGATACACAGATTGGCCTATAATTTGAAGTACAGCCTTATCATTACCTTTATGCAGTGGAACAATTTTACCTTCCTTCCACTTCCTTGGAACATGTGCTGTTGTAAGACTCTTATTAAACAGACATTCCAATGGTGCTGCCAATTTCCTTAAGATGCATGGTCATATGTCATCATCAAATCTTATCACCTTATTGACATCGGGTTTATTTATTTCCTCAAATATCTCCTGCTCACTCACAATTAAGCCATCCTCTCCTATGTCTTCTACACATACTGTTTGTAATAATCAGCTGAAAAGAGCATTGATTTCCATAGTTCATTTTAATCCATAATTTTTATAGTGGTTTTTTCTATGTGTGTGTGCATCTTGCTATATTAGGATTCTGTACAACTTAAACTGTTTCTAAGAATTTGTGAGATTGGATGCAATGTGAATATGGAAATGCTGCTTATAATTACAAGGCTTTACCATTGAAAGTTTACTGTGTGACATTGTTCTTTGCTTGCTTCACATATCTATCCCAGGCTGTTCTTTCTCTTATTCCCTTCATAATTTGTTATCTTAAAATATTCTGCAGCTGATTCACTGATCTAGAATTTTGTAGGTATTTTACTTCTTCTGGAGTTCCTTCTCCTGCTCCCTGCAATGTCATAAGCATATTCCTGTTAAGACACAAAGCCAGCAAACAAATGACATCACTTGATTAAGCACACCAATGATGTCATTTGTTTATTTCATATACTTATATATTTTATGGAATCTAGACTTTATATGTAGAGTTCATTTAAGCGTTATAATCAGATCTGTTTAAATCTAACATCTTAAAATCAGACCCCCCCCCCTTCCACACACACAGTGATTACCATTTATCTCCTACAAAACAATGACCCTTCAATTATCAAAATAGCAAATTGCCTTCCAGATAAGTTTGGATAAATGGTACTCTGTGTGTGGGGGGGGGGGGGACTGTAATTGGTAGTAATTCTGTTGTACACATTTTACAGTTAACTCGAATTAGACTAACACATAGGCACCAAAGCAATAGTTTTGTAGTGGAAGGCTTGCTGTAGTAAATGTCCTTTAGAATTTCATTAATACAATGGCTTTATTGGTAGCTTTTATAATGAATGAATTTGCTACATTGTGTTGGTTAATGTGAGAGTTACTGTTATAATGCAGATTAAGTCTTATCTGAAAATTAAAGTTATCCTAAAAGAAATGCTTAATTTTTCACCCTTTCTTCCAGAGTAATAAATGTATGATTTTGATTTTTTTTTTTTTTTTTTTTCATGTACTTGAATCTGAAGGCACATCAGCATCTTAGAATATCTAAATAAAAAAGAAGTATTCCTTGAATATCTCATTTATTTAATGAAGCAGAGAAGGTTTCAACAAGCTCAAGATATTATACAGGTAAATGTATAGCAAAATAGAATTTGGGACTTCCAAAATTATAGATAACATCAGCTCCTAACCATAATGTTATCTAAGTCTCTTTTCTGCTGAATCAATTCTAATCACAATCTTGAAGCTACTGACATGCTCGTCCTCATCAGAGGATAACCTTGTGAATGCCACTAAAACATTAATTTGTTTTATCTCCTGCAAAATAAAGCACACTTCACCCTCCTCACTTTTGGTAATACCCAGATGTCCACATGAAATCAGATATTTGTTCTTTAGCTGACAGATCTAACCTCTCTTTGTATATGCACATCATATCCACAGTTTTTTTTTTTTTTTTTTGCCTCCAAAAAACTAATTTTTTTTTAACTTAATTACATTAATTTGACCCTTGCAACTTTTCACCCATGCAGCATCTTACACTATAAACCCTAAATCTGTTCTACCTTATAATATTCTGACATATGGGCCTGTGCACAAATTATCTATCTGAAAATGCCTGTGATTTAGAGGAGTGTGCTTCAATTAATTGGCAGTCCACCTCTCACAGACTCAATCCAGTTCTGTTTCTTAGACATACTATCTCTGCTATATGACTAAGTATTTTCTTAGGTTCTGTTCCACTGAACTGGTAGCCATTCCCCTACTTCCCTTCAAACCCATACACAAGTAAGCTGCCATTCAACATCTATTCGTGGTATAGCTCCAAATATACTGAACCAACTTCTTATCCTGCTCTCTCATGCCATCTAATCTGTGCTTGTAGAATAGAATAGTCCCACCTAAGGACTACACCCTCCAATTTTTCAAAAAGGAAAAAAAAAAAAAAAACGGGTTCCTTTCTTTCTTCTCGATGACCACTTTCCAACACATAGCACTGTGCTGTATGATTTGCAACCTCTGATGTGTGGACATTGATATAGAAAACATTGAGATAAAATATTAGACATGTATGAAGTATTTAAAGGAATACTTCATAACAAAACTAATGCTGCATCATCAGTATGGAAAAAACAAGCACTTCAAAGAGACAGAAGACCTGGCAAAAACATGAATTGGTTAAGCCAGTGCTACATGCTAGAAGAATCATATCAAATACAGTCATACCCTGATTTACGCTACCCCGACTTACACGAATCCGGAGTTACGTGGTTTCTTATATGTATGTATTCCCGTCCCACTTCACGCCTCATCATTAGTCGTATCTTTCAGGCACCGGCCGTATTCGCCAGTGTCGCACATGCTGTGAACAAGCACTGACGTGTTTCGTGCGGTCTCCATTCATACACGATTTTTATAGTCTACAAACCTTGCGATTGTTTAATGTTATGTTCTTGATAAAAATTTTATCACATAAAAAATAATAATGTCATCCAAAAGAAGCAAGTCTGATTCTTCTACAGCTAGCAAGAACAGATAAACATTGACTTTGAAAACAAAACTCAACATTATTAAGGATTTTGAAGGCGGAATGAAAATTTGTGAGCTAGCAAAGAAGTTCGATCTACAGGAATCCACAGTAAGAACAATCATAAAAGAAAGGTTTACAGATTTTGGAGGACATAGATTCTAACGAGGAACGAATTGTAGCTACAAGGCAAGGAATAAAAAAAATCATTAGCTTGCTATGAAGAAATTTTGCGTTACAAGAAAAAGACATTATGCTGTCAGACAAATCTATTAGATTTTATGAAACCATTGACATCGAAATAACTTTCTTTTTTTATGTACGAAAAACTACAATTATGATTATATTTCTTAAAAAAATATAGGTGTTTTTGTAAACCTTTGGTCCCAATTGTATGTTTGTATATATAAATTACATGTAAAATTATACCCGAGTTACGCAAATTCAACTCGCACGCTTTTTGTTGGTCCCACGTACCACGTAACTTCGGGGTTTTACTGTATATTTATTATTATATATTTGATATAAGATACCTGTAATCATCAATGGATACAAAATACAAGATTTGTCATTTATAATAATATGAGAATAATGAACTCAGTATTTGAAGATGAAGAAATGCACAGATATAAATCAGTTATTTGATTACATTATTATACATTTTAAGTTAACCAATAAAGGCAAGTGCCACAAACTAGAAGGTTCATATCAAATGTATTCATTTCTTATGTTTTGCCTATTGTGGTCCAAGGCCAATGGCATATTCTGGTCTCATGCCATTGCTTTCTTGATCTTTTAATTCTTTTTTCCATTTATTTTATATCTTCAGAGTAATTTTGATAGTTCTGCTACCATCCATATGATTTAGATGTTCTGTTCATTTTTTGTTTATATTTACTTATGTGATAATTTATTTGTTTTATATTCAGAGATTGTAAATTTTTTTCATTTAGTTTATGATCCTACACGATAGATATATCCAACTGCTTTTATGAGAAATTTTATTTCTGCTGTTTGAATTTTTCATCTTTCTTTTTTTATGGATGAGTTTTGTTTCCATATAATAAAGTTTTTTTAGGCAGGACATTATATAGTCTGATTCTAGTATGTTTTTGTACTAGGGATAGCTTAAATACTGTATATTATTTATTATGTCATTTACTTTAACAAAATTTGGTATATCTTCATATGATAAATCATATCCTAGGTGTCTAAAAGTGTTTGCTTATTCTAATATTATAATATTTATCACTGATTTATTATTTTGTTTTCTCTGTTGAAGGCCATTATTTTTGTTTTTAACTTTAGATGTTCTCATGTTATACTGTTCTGAGATTTCATTTAATGATCTCTATAAATCATCTTTTGATGATCTATAATTTGATCATCTGCAAATAATAGTGTCTGTCTATCTTTGTGAGTTTATTTGTATACCAAATAGGTTATTCTGTTTCCAGATTGTAATAACTATATACGAGGGGGATCTGGAAAGTTCTGATAAATGCCTAGAACAAAAGGATATTAAAGCAATACATAACCACAAGAAAGAACATAATAGCAGAGTTATGAAGGTAACTTACATTCTTATTATTTTATCCTCATGTGTTCTTTCTTGTGGTTATATCAGTAGGTTTAATATCATTTTGTTGTATGTGTTTATCACAACTTTCCAGACCCCCTACCTTCATATATATATTTAAAAAAAGTAGAGATGTTCTCCCTGCCATACTCCTTTTGATATGTCTTTCCATTCAGATCTGTTTTAATTTTATATTTTGTTTATCTGTATGTATGTATTGAATAGACTGTAAGTTTGGTATATTTAAATCGGCTAATATTTTATTTTAATTTTATAAAAGGCATTTTCATAATTACTATAGCCCATGTGTTTCATTTTTAAATTATCTTTACTTTCAGTTATAAATTTTAAAGTAAAAATTGAGTGCAAGATCAGCATTTAGAGAATCCATTTTGTTCTCTCAGTAGTTTGTCCTCAATAATATTTGTTTCGCTTCTCTTTTAATATTCCATCATATATCTTGTAGCCTGCATTAAGTAGACTAATTCCCCTATAGTTATTGCAGTCATCTTTATTTCATTTTTTATGAATTGGAATAACCAGTGATATTTTTCCAGAAAGCCATAACTTAATAAAGAATTTCAATAGCCCTTCATCTGATTTTCACCTGCATTTTTATACAGTTCCATATTTATATTGTCTTCTCTTGGTGTTTTCCTATTTTCCATTTTCATTTTCATCGTATTTTGTAGTTTTGACATTGTAATATTATAATTGAGCAAAGGTAAATAGAGTTTAATGTGGCCAAGTGTAAGGTGATAATTAGATCAGAAGGTTTGTACTATATATCAGTGGAACTGAATTGCAGGAAACTGATGAGGCCAAGGTCTTGGGTGTGATTGTGGACAGGGAGTAAGATTAGGGGGAATCTTGCAAAGATAACCAAAACAGCACATCACTACGTGGTTAATAAAGAATTTGAAGAACACACTAACAAGTAGGGCTAGAGATGTTATTGTTCCTCTGTATGAGGCTTTAATAAGGCCACATCTGGACTCCCAGATTCCATGGTGATGAAGTTGTGGAGAGAATCCGGAGGCGAGTAACAAAGATTGTGGCAGGTCTGTGGAATGCTCCCTATGAGAATAGTGTGGGAATAAATGGATCTCCCACGATGAGTCTTTTGACTCCATGGAGATACCTGTATGATCTTCTTCTACCTCTTTATAGCACTTTTATCCCGCTTGGTGTAGGGTCTGCTATGATTATGCAACTGTGAGATACCCCAACTGGCTTGTCACAGTCTGGCATTGGGGAGGGGCAATTTTTATGACTGTAGATGTGTGTGTGTGTGTGTTCACAGGTTGAAAAAAAAACCCTACCTCCATATGAGACCAGCTAATTCACCTTTAGTCGAAAGAAACCAGATAGAGATTCCTCACCTCTTGGACAGGAATCGAATCCAAATCTTTCTGACCAAAGGGCTTTGTCTATACCAGCTGAGCCACGGAGGCTCTCGGAGGTACATGTATAATAATAATAATATTTTCTGTTCCATCTTTATTCTATAAAATTTCACTTTATCATCATCAGTCCAGAGATTCCAAAAATAGGTTCTCTATTTTTCTAAGTCTGTTGTTGGTATTTTTACCTTTTCTTCTTTTCTTTGTTCATGCATTTTATTATTGTGTATTTTTGGGTTATGTCTTTGCTGTATCCTTTTCTAGTTCTGTAACAGAATTGTTCCATCTTTCTCTGTGTTTTTTTTTCCCCTCCTTCTCTTTATGCAATAACCCTCTGCACTTTTGTATACCCTATTTCTGCTTGTGTTATCTTGAAACTTAGCCATTTCTGTTAACTTTTTTTTTTTTTTTTGGTCTTTGTTATATTTGTAATTTGTATGTTTCAGTTTCTTAATCCTCTTTATCTATTCCATTTAGCCTTTATGTCTAAGGGTAAATGGAATAGAAAAAGAGGACTTTCTTTTGTTCATTTTGTTAGGATTTGTTTAAGGTTTTTCTATTCCTTCTCTGTGTTATTTGATTTTTGCTTCTTTTGTTGTTGCCTTTTAAATCAGTGCATCTTTGATATTGCTACATAGTATGGGAATCTTAGCCACCTTGGTTTAAATTAAATTTTTACCATTTGTTGTAATGATCAGAATTTAATTCAAAACCTTGATATACTCTTACATCTATAATTAACTCTATCCATCTATCTGTTCATTGGACATCAACAGATGCATGATCACTCAGATGCTCGGTGATGTGCCACACCAGTCCTCACCATGTGGTCCTATTGTATGCTTTTCTGGAGGCTTCAACTCTGAAGATCAGTCACTCCAGACACATTATCCATCCATCCATCGCATTGACAGTCTGCCCCTTCCTCTTTTTCCAGGAACTTTACCTACTATTACTGTTCTGAAAAGTCTTCCTCAGGAGAAAAAATATTTCACCTTTCTTCTGTGAATGATAGGATTAACTCAGATAGCTTAAATTTTCAATAATATAATATAAATAAACAAATACTGAGTTCATTATTCTTATATTGTTATAAATGACAAAATCTTCTATTTTGATTATTATTATTTTTTTAAACCAGTGTTAATTCCACATGGAGAAAGTTGGTAGAACAATTTTATTTAGATTTAGATCTCTATCAGTTTTGTGTATCTTTATCATACACTTCATCAGGAGAGAAAGGAGTAGATTATAATACAGTTTGGTGATGAGCAAATAATGGCAACATTAGTATATAATATTTGGAAAAAAAAGACTTACAATAGAAAGTGTGCTGTTTTTATGATGGTGTTCATGACATGATGAGACTGTCCAAAGTTTGCATGTGCCACATTTTTAATGAAAGATGACCAAATCTGGGGCAACCTTGCTAAAAGCGATAAGCATTAGTAAGACTTGGTTGTTAAAGTGATGATGTAATTACACGAATAGAAGGGGGGGGTATTCAACTGCTGGTGAATATAGCTCATAGAGTTAGAGGTCAACATGAAGCTAGAGATGTGAAAGACAGATAAGGACAAAATATATAATTAGTTACTACTATATAGGCCATTGCGATGCAAGAGATAATGTGGAAGATATTTATTGTCAAATTAGTTCAAATGAGTAAGTCAGGTAATTAGTATGCAGGGAGGGGGAGGGGGCTTCAACTATTGATGATATGGATTGCCACACATTATGGAATTTGTTTACTTACTTACTGAGAGTTAATACTTGAAACAGCTCGTGATGGAGTGGACTTGGGGGCTTGAGAGTGCTGGATCTATTCATAGGATCAGAAGATGGACAAGAAAAGTGGCCAGCATGGTAAGGAATGCAAAATCAGATTAAGAGGTTGGCAGTGGTAGGAGAGAGAGGACTACCCATAGCAGTTCCATCAGTTTCTGTTTCTTGATGAAATTTGTTTGTAAATGGCCAGAATGTGTGGCAAAATGAAGTGATTTAATACTTTCTGAAGGAAATTCTCATCATCGTCATCAAATTCCTGCCATGTACCCTCAAGGGGTGTACAGGATATGATAGTACTACATGAAAAATTTACATCATTACTAACTTCCTATCTACAATTTTCCTCCAAATCAGGCTGTTACTTGTCAAGACTCCAACATTACCAGATCTTATATTTCTATCATCTAAGGCACTTTGTACCGTATCAATCCACCTATGTCTTGGTCTTTCTCTGGGTCGTTTTCCTGTCAACCTGGCAGAGAACACTTGTTTTGCTAATCTTTCCTCGTCCTTTCTGTTTAAGTGACCATACCACCTAAGATTAGCTCTGCTAACGCATTCCTGGATGCTAACAATGCCAAGTTCTTTCCTAATATTCTCATTTTTAATATGATATTGTAATGGCAATATCATATTAAAAATGTATATAGTACTACCATCTGTTCACGCCTCTAATCTTTCTCAGGACTCTCATATCTGCGGTCTCTAGTCTTTGGTCAAGTGTTTTACTTCTGACCCAGCTCTCAGATCCATAAGTTAAAACTGGTTTGAACACTGTCTTGTATACAGCTAATTTAGTGTTCCTAATTTAGTGAATGTCTCAATCATATTATTCATTTTCCACCTATCAACCAGTTTCTGTTACCCACACATCTTCAACCTGTTCTCGTAAGGTTCATTCCATAGACCTGCTACCATCTTGGTCACTCGCCTCTGGATCCTTTCTACCTCCTCTCCATCACCAAGAAACCCTGGCACCCAGTAGTCAAGATGGGGTCTTATCAAGGCTCGATAAAGAGGAACAATAACCTGCTTGTCTCTGCTCATCAAAGTATTGTTCAGTAACCAAGTGATCTAATAAACTACTTTTGCTATGTTTCCCCCTAAACTTTAACTCCCTATCCACTAACACTCCAAAGTCTCTGGCTTCATCAATTTCCTGGAAGGGTCCACCAATGTGGTATACTTATGATAATCTTTTCACCCCAAAATGCATAACCTTACACTTTGCTACATTAAACTGACATCCATTCTCCTAAGCCCAGTCTGCCAATCTGTCTAAATCATCCTGCAAAATTTTGACATCATGTGCATTAACTATTGCTCTACCCCGCTTTTGCATCATCAGCAAATAACTGAATAGTTCCTCCCAGATCCTTTCCTGTATCATTAATGAACAAATTAAATTGCAGTGGTCCAAGAACAGAATCCTGTTCTTGGACCACTGCTATTTAATTTGTTTAAAACAGGCCTTCTTTTGGTCCTACTCTTGAATAAACTGCTCTTTGATATCTCTCCATCTCACCAACCCTATATCCATCCCAATGTGCTGCAGTTTACTGATTAGGATTTCATGTGGTATCCTGTCAAAGGCCTGTGCAAAGTCCAGCAGCATCACTGTAAACCCGTTACCCTTATCCAATTCAGCCGTCACTGTATTATAAAACGTGAGCAAGTTACTGAGGCATGATCTACCCTTTACAAAACCATGCTGCCCTCACATGCAGTATTCCATTTCCATCTATCCATTCCTCCTGTAGTTTGCTCTTGACCAACTTCTCCAATACTTTGACAACAACTCCTGATATGCTGATCAGTCAGTAATTCGCTCCAGCAGTCTTGGAGCCTCATTTATGCAATGGAGCTATTTTCCCCTCTTTCCATCCCATCGGGACTAACCCAGAGCCGAGACTTAGATTAAACAATATGGTCAAGGGCACCGACAATTCCTTTGCCGCGTCACATAAGACTCGAGCTGGTATACCATCCAATCCCACAGATGTATTCATGTTAAGGTTCTGTAATATGCTATTCGCCTCCATTTCATTCACTTCAGTTCTCATATAAGCCATTGGTTCCCTCATTCTCTCACACCTAGAACAAAAATTATATTAACACAACTGATAAGAAAGAGCATACTAGCAGCAGGTGAAGGTAACTTATGTTCTTATTTTCTTATATTCTCGCATGTTCTTTCTTGGTTATATCAGTTGCTTTAATATCATTTTTGTTCTAAGTGTTTATCAGAACTTTTCAGACCCCCCCCCCCCTTTGTATTTGATTTTCTGTAGATACAGTTGACTCTTCTCACCTAGCACCATTATGCCAAATCCATTGAAAAGTTAACCACATGCCAGTGGTAATAATGCTGTTCTAAAAGAAATTCACTATATCAAACTCTCTGCTATAACAAGCATTCCTTCCTATAGTCCACATTTTCACTTGCATCATGCTTTATTAATATAACTTCAACTTTTTCACTGATATAGTTATTTCAAAATTTTAATTTGTATTATAATTTTTAAAATAATATTTTTTATTATTTAAAAATTCAGTTTTCACTGATTTCTTAATGGAAGTGCAACTTGAGATGGTAGATAAAATTCACCAACCATCTTAAGATTACCAGCTTTCATGAGTGAGATTCACATTAAAATAATAAATAACAAATTAGTCCAGATTTGGTTTACAATATGTTTTAATCAAGCAGCAGACTTCATCTTAGAAACAGTTTCATTGCACCCATTTAATTAAAAGAATGGAAAGATCTGGTTTCAGATTATCATGATTAACTGATGTTTGAATTGTCTGTGGTGTCCCAGAATGGTTTATTAATTTTTTTCTTTTCAGGTAATAATACAGGTTCAGATCTGGAATATTATTATAAACTTAAGAATTAAAGAGATTCAGCGAGAGACAAAGTAAATTCAAAATTAATATCTTTACTTACAAACAAATGATATTAGTGTGTGATATGATCTAGTTTTACCAGCCTTGTTGGCCAAGTGGTCAGTGTCTCCACTCTCCAACCAACATGCTGAGGGTTCAAATCCTGCTATGGACATTGATGTTTGTGATCATCTTGAGGTGGAAGATGAATTTCATTGACCACTGTGAGATCACCATCCTTCTTATTGGAAGCTTAATCATATAGTACTGTCATAATAGCCTGAAAAAACACCTCTTCAGGGTACATATCAAGAAATTGATTATAATAATGACTAAATCTGATGTAGGATTATACCTTGTTTCTTTTTTCGGCTTTTTTTTTAACCTTTCTGATGACTTTAAATGCTCTCATATAGACAAAAATTGTAGTCAGTATATACCATGTCAGTACATCGGCAAAGTACTTGATGTTCAGTTTCTATTGTATGTGTTTCTAGTCCTAATTTATGTTTTCTTTTGCTCTCTACATCTGTGATGTGTTCTGACATGCTGTCTTTCCTGACCCTCACGTTGAAAAATTGTAGTCAGTGTATACGATGTCAGTATATTGCCAGAGTACTTAGGGATCAGTTACTGTTGTATGTTCTTCTAATTCTGATTTGTTTTTTTTTTGTTCTCTCTGTCCTTAATGTATTCTGACTTGTATCTCTCCTGACTGGCCATTCTATTCTACATAGCAAATTCCATAGTAATCTTTTATACCCCCCCCCCAATTTCTTGAGTAGTGAGTGGGGTAGTTTTGAAGATCGTAGACCTGAAAACCAGAAAGAAAAGAAGGTGACCTTATCCTTAATTGATACAATAGCCTTGATACCTTATTCATGACTGAATAAATGTAAGAAAGTGATACCCACCCCTTTGGGGACTGTTTTTTTTTTATTTTATCAATCGTTTTGTAGCCATTTTTTGGCTGGATGAAACTGATGTATTCTAATTCTTGATTTCTCTTTTTTCCGCATTGCTGGAATTCTTGTATGCCCTCTCTTGGAGGGTTTATACAAGACTAATTTTTTGTGATGGGACTTTGCATGGTATCTCCTTGTTCTTGTTGGCTTTCTATATATACTGGATGTTTGTGTTGCTTGGAGACTTCTAGGAGAGCATGTCTAAGAAATGGTAGAAATCAATTTGTTTCTAATTTTACAGTCCATGAATGAATGTCATGCAATGCAATATAAAATCTTGTAGTTAATGTTTAGCTCTGGGTATATCTAAACTAGACTTGTGTTGTACTTTTGTAAGACTAGGGTCTTTATCAGACCATTGCCCCTCCATGTGGAGCACATGTTTGTGGTGGAGGGGGACCTCCCAGTGAATGGTACTGTCCTTTTCATTCTTCCTCTTTTTCTTTACTTTTCTTCCTGTATTCTTTGCTTTACTTCTCCTGAGTCTTTTTTACTGTCCTTTTTTTTTTTTCCAGACCATATCACTGGGATCCAACACAGTGTTTGCTATGTGGTGCGACCCATGGACATCTGGAAAGAGGGATCCTGGTAGTTTTGCACTGCTTTGGCCTCTGCTTCAGCAAGACAGGCAATCCTGGATGGCCCAGCCAGGATCAGTCAACTAGTGGGCTTGCCTGCAAGGATCAATGGTGTTGCGGTAAATCTCTCACCCCATGATCTGGGGTTGAGATCCTAGGCTTACTGTAGTTCCAGTATAGCATCCAGGGTAGTCCTGGCATTCCACTCCTGAGAGAGCAGTCATTGCTTGCCAGTCAGTGGGCATCCATGTGTGGCTCTGTAATAGGTGGGGGACTCTGGCAATGAATCAAAAACTCTGTGAACATGAATTCTTCATCCTTAAACATTTCAGAGGCCCTAACAAAATCCCAGCTTAGTATAATGTATCATATAATTGATCATTCATGCAACAGGTGAAAAGCCAATAGGGAAAATGTTACCCTTTATTCAGAAGGGTTTAGAAGGACTGGCAGGACCTCCCAAAACTGTTAAGAAATTACATTCTGGTGAAATTAACAATCCTTGTGGAAACATCGTGTTAGCAACATTCTGAGAAATTATTGGGAGCAATATCAATGGATGGAATATCAATCACATTAACACCACTCAACTCTTGTAGAGGAGTGATATCGGAATGGGATCTCCTTGATGTTCCTGATGAGGAGATATGTTCAGTGCTTAAGAACAGGAAGTGACAGGTGTAAGGTGCATCCTGACATGTAGAGATGGTCATCTGGATATAACCAGGAACATCATCCTTACTTTTGATACACCTAAGCCTCCAACATCTGTAAAAGCAGGGTATCTCAGCTGTCCTGTTAGAGTGTACATCCCTAAGATGCTTTAAATGTCAGAAATATGGACATACCCAAACTTCCTGTCGTGGTTCTGCTACCTATGCCCAATGTGGTAGTAAAGAGCATGATAACAAATCTTGCTCTGGAAAAAAAGCTAAATGTGTCAACTGTCAGGGAGATCATCCAGCTTACTCTTGTATACATGTCAGAAGTGGAAAGATGAAAAAAAAATACAAAATATTAAAACAGAACAAAACATATCATATCAGGATGCAAAAAAAAAAAAAGCTAGCCACCACCACACCCGCTCTGAGATCCTTGTATGCTGAAAAGATAAGAATTAAGAAATTGCCAACAGCAATTCAAGTGGTTCTCTGTTGAGTGCATCAACACATGACCTATCGTCTTACTCCAGGGACAACTCCAAAAATTATTCAATTCAACAGGAAGACACTTGTCAAAAAAAAAATGTCAAAGATAACACTTAAAGATAAATCACCAGATGCCCCCACAAAAAAAATGGATACTTCAGTATCCACTGAAAGGAAATTAAACTTACCAACTGAAAATATTCAATACATCAGATGTATTGAATATTTTACCAGACGAAGAGATGGATACTGGTCATCCATACTTCTCAAAAATAGCTGATAAATATAAACCTGAAAAGGGTAAGTCCTCAACCTGCCGAAAACTAGGCAAGTCTATAAAGCTGAAACAATAGAAAAATTTTTATAATGGAACTGTCTTTGGTTTCACCAGAATATCAATGATATCAAGATTTTGTTGCTGAAACACAAATCTTTCTGTTTCTGTATACAGGAAACGTACTTAGGACTCAATGAGGACTCTATCTTGAGCAATTTCATTGTTGTATGTAAGGACAGAACTGGAGGTGGTCCTGCTTATGGAGGAGTAGCTATCCCAGTGGGCAGTCAAACTCCTTTGTATCATCGCAAACTTAATACTGATCAGGAAGCAGTAGCGATTTGCCTCTTTGTGGGATTTCTCATTATAGTATGTTCATTTTATTTACCACTGAGTGCTGAGTTAAATGAAATTGATCTTGATAACCTTATCTTGCAGCTGCCTGAACCCATACTTTTGATGGGTAACTTTAATGGTCACAATACTCTGTGGAGGTAGTGCCAACACTAATAGGCGAGTTCGAATCATTGAAGGAATCCTTGATAATAATGACCTCTCCCTTTTGAATAATAGACTATACTTTCTTCCATATACCTACTTGCTCATATGCTGAAATTGATCTTGCAGTCTGCTCCTCTTCCCTTCTTTCACTACTCACATTTAATGTTGAAGAGAACATATGTGGAAACAATCACTTTTGTGTTCTTTGCACAATGTCTTCGCAGGAACCATGTTCACCCACACTGATGCCCATGTGGAAAATGGACCAGCCTGACTGGAACACTTTTTCTCACCTTGCAAAATTTAATGCTGATGCTGTCAGTCAAACACCTATTAATGAAGTGGTAATGAAGCATGCATTGTCCAGGCAGCACCAGCCTCCATCCTGAAAATATCATCTTGATCTCCACTCTATCTTCTATCTATCAGCACAGAGCATGGGGTGTATATTGTAGATACCCCACCGCATCAAACTTTAATAGCTTTTAAGCATGCTTGTGCCACAGCACATTATGTGAGACGTCAGAGTCAAAATCAGTTTTGGATCCAATTTAGTTCGTCAATTAATCAAATGATCAAAATCAATTAATCAAATTTATGGGATTTTATCCCATACGATGTGCAAACATTGTATGGGATAAAATCCATAAATGAAAGGTAGATATAGAACACACCATTTGTCTACCTTAGACCATAATGGAAGTGTTAGTGCTGATCCCAAAGCTATTGCAGATACTTTGGGAGAAACTTTTGCCAGAATCTCAGCTTTAACTTCATATCCTCCTGAGTTTTTAATACTGAAATAGCAGCAAGAGAAACAAAGTCTAAATTTTTCTACCAATGTTCTTGAGCCATACAATCAGCCATTTGTTAAGCAGGAACTAAAAAGTTCCTGCATAACAAATGGCTCTTCTACTGTCTCACCCTAGTGCAGTATGGCCTGATGACATCCATTATGAGATGATAAAACATCTACCATCATCTTCTATGGATCTCCTTCTCTTAATATATAACAGAATATTTGCAGTGGAAGAGTTTCCGGATTCTTGGCATAGGTCAGTTGTCATTACTATCCAGGAAAACCAGGAAGGGATCCAACATAAGCAAATTATTATTGACCTATTGCTCTGACCAGCTGTCTTTGTAAGATACTAGAGAAAATGGTTAATGCCAGACTTCTCTGGTATTTAGAAAGCAACAATCTTCTCTCCAATACACAATGTAGACATTGTTCTGTAGACATTGTTCATTTTTAGGCCATTTGGTTCGTGTATAAGAAATGCATTTCTGTAGCAAGAACATCTTGTTTCAGTTTTCTTTGACATGGAGAAAGCTTGACACAGTCTGGAAATATGTCATTTTAAAAGATCTCTATAACCTGGGTCTCAAAGGACACCCTCCTGTATTTATTAAAAACTTTCTGTCCAGGTGAACTTTTCAAGTCAGAGTGGGAAGTATGCTATCTTGACCATATCATCAAGAACCAGGGTGTTCTTGGCTCTGTGTTAAGTGTGACGCTTTTTGCTATTTAGCCTTTGTTTCTTTTAACAGCTTCCTCCCACTGTAGTAAATGCTCTATATGTTGATGACTTCATCATTTACTGTCACTCTTGTAACATAAGGGTAATTGAAAGACAACTTCTGCAAGCAATTGGTCATGTTTCTCTGTTGGCTCTTAGTAATAGGTTCAGGTTTTCAACAGAAAAAAGTGTCTGTGTACACTTCTGTTGAAAATGCACTCTTCACCCAGATCCTGAATTAAGAATGAGAAGAACTGTTATTCCAGTAGCTACAGAAACCAAGTTCTTGGAACTCATCTTTGACAGAAAACTTGCATTCCTTGCACACGTTCGGCAACTAAGAGAAAAGTGCAAGAGAGCCTCCTTCGCATTCTATCCTCTTCTGAGTTGGGTGCTGATCGATCGCCATTGCTCCTTTTTTATTGTACACTTATACGTTCAAAGCTGGATTATGTCTCAAGTCTATGGTTCTGCAAGACAGAGTAACCTACGACAGTTGGATTCCATCCATCATCAGGGTATATGGATAGCTACTGGTGCTTTTTGCACATCACTCACTCAAAATTTTTATGTTGAAGCAAATGAACCGGCTCTATCACTTCGGCAGAAACAGTTGCCTCAATATCACACACTTCACACACTGCCATACGTCCTTTTGGTATGCTTGTTAAAGAAACTGTGCAAGCTGTTGGTATGAATGTTGATATTGCCTACATTAAACATAACAGTATCCCTCCATGACAGGGTTGCACTCCATCATGCAACCTCTCACTTTGTCAGTTACAAAAGTCTCATACTCCACATCATCTGTCTACCTGCACTTGTTTAATGTATACAGAGCAGCCCACTCTGATTTCTTGCCCATCTCTACTGATGGCTCAAGAACTAATACCTGTGGCTGTGCTGTTGTGTTTCCTGAGATTATTATCTCTGGCCAGATCCCACTTGATCGCAGCAATTATACAGCAGAGTTACATGCCATTCAGCTTGCACTTGTGCATATAAAAGAAAACTGCTACCAAAAATGTATACTTTATACAGACTCATTGAGCTCTTTTCAGGCTATCTCCTCTCCATTGTATAATCCACATCCAGTGCTGTATGAGTTGTTACACCTGTTGTACAAAATGAAAAATCCATAATTTTGATGATCGTTCATGCTGGATTCCCAGCTACATTGGAATTAAGGGATATGAGGCTGCAGATACAGCTGCTTAATAAGTCTGACAGTACGATATATACAGGGTGTTCGGGATAAATTTGACATATTTATAATTAATTATATTTTTCCGTAAGTTACATGTATTAACACACACTTCTCTTCATTTAAAAGTTTGGACCCTTCTTCATTCATATACAAGATGTCAGAAAGGATGGATAGCTGGAACCCACCTGAATCATGGAAGAGAATAACTTGTATCATGATGATTCGTGCCCGCCATCAAAATAAGGATATTACGACTGCTGCCCAATGCTCCCTGAATACAGTAAAAACAATCAGGCATGAACTAGAGACTTGCAATGGTGACTACGAGGATGTAGCAAGAAGAAAGATCCCTAGCAGACGATCTGATTGCGTTCGTACAGCAGAATTCCTCGCAAATCTGCAGGAACAGGTGTTGAAGAACCCGGGCATTGGAATTCGGGCTTTGTTCGTGGAGTTGCTAACTGTAGTCAAGCCCTGGATAACAAGGGTAGCCAATGGTAGGCCGTATGTATGGCAGCAGGATTCGGCCCCTTGCCACACCTCTGGGAAAAGTCAAAAATGGTTGTCTGAAAATTTCTACGACTTCACCAGTCCAAATGTTTGGCCTCCAAACTCCCCAGACCTTAACCCCATGGATTATTTTGTATGGGGCGCAGTTGAAAAAGACACCAATCGCACTTCCAGTAATACAAAAGCCCAGTTAATGGATAAAATTAAAACAGTTTTTGCGGCCCTTCCCAGGGAGACTGTAGCATCAGCTTGTTCGAGGTTCCGAAGCAGAATTGAAGCTGTGATCGATGCTAATGGTGGTTATTTTGAGTAAATCTTGTTGATAGTATTGTAATTAACTCTGCCTGTAATGTTTTTTTGTCAATTCATTAAATTTAATAGATACAAAGAAGATTTTCTTTTTCCTTACGAAACTGTCAAATTTATCCCGAACACCCTGTATATATATATAGACTACAGACAGTTTATAAGATCAAAGCTAATTGCTCAATGGCAGTAAGCATTGACAAACAAATTATGACATTAAGCCTGAAATTAAGTTTTGGCATTCTAGTCAATGTATAAAGAGAAGAGAGGAAGTTGTTCTTGCTAGGCTCTGCATAGGTCACAATCATCTTACACATTCTTATTTACTGAAGCTGATGACCCTCCTATGTGTTGAAAATGCAATACATCTCACTATTTGTCAAATTCTGTTGGAGTGCCAGCAATTTATATGAGAGAGAATTGAAATTTTTGGCTTGGCTATTTTTATAAAGTAATTTTATAAAGTAAAATTATGAAAAATGAATACAGGAAGGCTAAAGACAAGTGGCTAAATGAAAAATGTAAAGAAACAGAGGAATTGGACAACAAACACAATAATAAAGAAATGCATAAGTCAATTCAAGCTCTGACAAATAAAAAAAAAAATTTCACCCATAATTTTGTATAAAAGATCAAAATGGAAAAATGCTACTAGAGGCACAAGATACCTTAAAAAGATGGAAAGAATATGGAAAAAACTGTTTGACTCTGATCGCACAGACGCGCCAGATATACAAAATATGGATGGCGAACCAATTATATATGATGAAGAAATAGAATACGCTCTAAGTCAAATGAAAACGGGTAAAACACCAGGCCCTGATCAGATCCCTATCGAATTGTTAAAGAAATTAAATCAAAACACAATTAACGACCTGAGGGTTATTTTTAATGACATGTATGATACATCCTTGATGATCTAAGGAAATCCATCTTTGTTACTATTCCCAAAATTCCAAGAATTTTTGAATGTTCAGAATATAGACTGATAAGTTTAGCAAGCCATGTTACAAAATTATTACTGAGGATAATCCTAGAAAGAATAAAAGGCACTTTATCAATAGAACTAAGAGACACTCAATCAGGTTTTCAAAAAGACAAACTTACGAGAGAAGGAATTTTCAATTTGAAAACATTTATGTGAAAGAAGCCTCGATAACCAGAAAAGCATATATCTTTGTTTTATTGATTGCACCAACTGACAACTTTGAAATCAAAAAATGTGTCTCATCACCCTTACTGTGTTATATATAGTGAGCAAGTTTTTTATATATCACAATTGAAGGATGTAAAAGTCAGGGTTAGGAACTTCAACTTCAGGTGTGCAAATGACACAGTCCTTATAGCTGAATCTAAAGATGATCTTCAAAACTTAGTCACAGAAATTTACAACAGAAGCTTAGAAATGGTATTAATTATTAACCTAAAGAAAACACAGTGCGTGATTATATTTAAAAAAAATCAATAAATAAGAAATTAAACATAACCGTAAACAAAAAGAAAATTTAACAGGTTCAGCCTTTTATATATTTGGGACAAATGTTTACAGATGGAGGAAATTCCCTTAAAGAAATAAAAAGAAGGAAAGCGATAGCAAGAAAAAGCCTTTATTGATATGAATACTGTTCTAACATCCAGAGACATTAACATAGACACAAGAAAAAGATTAATGAAATCCTACAACTGGTCAACTCTTCTCTACAACAGTGAAACATGGACTTTAAATAAAGAAGAAGAAGAGAAAAAAATTAGAATCCTTCGAAATGTGGACTATCAGAAGAATGTTGAAAATATCATGTTGAGAAAATGAAAAATTAAGATGTTTTAAAGAAAGCATAAATGAAAAGAACATTAATGAAAATAATTAAAGAACGAAAACTTAAATATTTTGGATATCTAACTAGAAGGCATTCAGAAATTAATATTAGAAGGGAAACTGGATGGATAAAGAGAGAGAGAGAGATAGACCCAGGAGAATGTGGTTTGAAGACATTAAGGATTGGACTGGTTCGAATTACCATAAATGTTCCAGAGCAGCAAAAGAAAGAAAAAAGTTCTGTGATGTGGTTGCCGACCTCCTTTTAGGGGATGACACTTGAAGAAGCCAAGCCATATACACTCAGGCAAATTGCATGATGTTTTTAACTTTGTACAAATTAATTCTTTGTAAAAAGCATTTTACTGTAAATATATTATATGTAGTTTATATGTAGATACTGCATTGCTTAACTTAACTTTTGTACATGCATATTATTTACTAGTTTATTTTTTGACTAATTATGCATTGCTGTAGCCTTTGACCTTGTATGTTTGTGCAACCTTGTAATTTTGTTTATATGTAGATACCACATTGCTAAACTTAATTTTTATGCATACATTGCATAATGATTCATTCTTGACTATTTATGTACTGCTGTAATAGCATTTGTTGTAATTTTATCAATATGTATGCATTCCTTGGCTGTACATTCATTTTGTTTATTGACTTGTACTGTTGACTATTTATGTACTGCTGTAACTTTTGGCCTTGGCTAGGTTTTGTGCATTCATCTTGTTTATTGACTTGTACTGTTGACTATTTATGTACTGCTGTAACTTTTGACCTTGTATTGCTATGACCTCTGCAGTAATTTTGTTTATATGTAGATGCGGCATTGTAGAACTTAATTTTTGCACTTGCATATTGTTTACAATTTTTTCTAACTGTTTATATATGGCTGTAACCTTTACTATGGCACAGTATGACCTGTTTTGTTTTTGTGCCAAATAAACTATAAACCAAACTGATCAAACCACTCCATAAACAGATCATCTTCTGGAGCATATACACTATATATATACAGAGAAACAAGCTGCACTACAATCTACATGGTTTGCTAAAGTTACTGACCAACCGTTACAACAATTATTGGCCTGACCTCTGGTGGAAAAAAAAAAAATCCTGACTACATCAATGCTAGAGTCCTATTATTATTATCTATTGGTTACAAAATTACGTTGGGCTGGAGAGCAACGTGTTTATATATATAGAGAGAGAGAGAGAGAGCGGGTACTTTTCCAATCAATTTGGTATAAGGTGTTGAGAACATGGTCTGAGTGGCCTACTTCACCAAAATTGTTATATTTAATGTGTTTTTTGTGTTCTTTTTTCCTTCTGGGATTGTTCGTCCAGTTTCACCAATATAAGGTAAGTAACAGGTGCAGTAGATGCAGTAAACTCTAGGATGTGCCAATGGGAGGAGAGGATCCTTAGAGGAGTTGATTAACAACCCTAATATCAACAATAATGGCAGCATGAAAATTCCAAGAATCTGGATGGCACATATTCAGGCTACCTACTTAATACTTAGTACCCAGCATGCTTAAGGACCTTAAGCAGTCTTCAGCTAGTATTGGAAACCATTCCATACCAACTGGTTAAAATTTATACGTATAATCATGTTTTTAATATATATGTATAAACATGTTGCTCTCCAGCCCAATGTAATTTTGTAACCAATAGATAATAATAGGACTCTAGCGTTGATGTAGTCAAGGTTTTTTTTTTTGACCAGAGGTCAGGCCAATAATTGTTGTAATGGTTGGTCAGTAACTTTAGCAAGCCATGTAGATTGTAGTGCAGCTTGTTTCTCTGTATATAGTGTATATGCTCCAGAAGATGATCTTGATATAAAGATCGAAACGTCGAGTGTTGATTTTGGTTTATATTAAACTAAAGTTTTACTCAAACACGGTAGTTGTCTCCATAATTTTCAAAAATGTATTCTGATCACCCTGTAAGCCTAAAAAAAAGATTATCGATGGTGTTTGAATAATGCCATAACGTTCATTGTAAATAATTCTTGAAGTAAACCTATGGTCTCCATTCTTGGTTCATTGGTTAACAGGTTGGTGACCCAGATTTACCAGATCAGATAGTTTTATTACTAGATCTTTTGTCTTTTTGATGAAGTATGACATGTTTATGTATTGCATATGAGTGGACTATTGGTGCAAGATGTTTAGAGAGCAGTGAGGTGCGTTAATTGTTTAACTGGACAGTGACCTAGCTGGTATGAAATTCTGTCATGCTTACCATCATTTTGGATTGTGGTTTAAGCCAATAAGAATATAATTTGGTTGGCTAAATCTCAAATTGCCAGCCCATTGTCATTTATTCAGCTAGATATGTACTAATGGTGCACACCACAAGAAGGTGAGGATTGATATTAGTTCAGAAGCCCTGGTTAGTTCTCTGCATTTCTTAAAAGGTGACATAGAGATCTCCCAGTAATCTAGCTTTGACCCTTAAGCACTCCCATATAGGTTTTGGTTTTTGAAAGTTCTTTTATTATGCTATATACTACTTTTGTATTATGATTGATGGCTGCATTCTGATATATATCTGCTTTTTGATTTTGCATCTCTACATTTGTAAGAATGTACTTTTATTTTTTTTAACTGCTTGTGGTTTTCTAGCAATTCAGATATGTTCTAAGGAGAAAGTTTTTTATCTTTTTCTTTTGATGCCACAGATCTATTAATTCAGTAGTAAGCCAGTTTTCTCTGTAATATTTGTTTTATTGCATCTAGTATTTCATTTTTTATCTTTTTCCCAAAATTCTTTTGTGTTTTTAAGAGTTTGGGCTCCTGTTTTATGATTTGTTTTGCTTCTGGAAACAAGTTTTGTGTGCTGGAATCTTTATTTTTGAGGTATCAAGTGATAGAGGTATTTTCCTGTTTGTAGTTGTTTTGAATTTAAGGATTACTTTCTTTATTTTTGTTGATAGAGTTTCATGATAAAACCCATATCTGTTTTCTTTAAGGTTTTTATATTTCAAAATGATGTTTTCCATTTTTTGTTGACTAAGACATAATCAGTATAGTCTTTAGTTTTCCTATCGTGAAGTCCGTGTGTATTTGTGACTCTGAAAAAAATAGTGTTAGTAATCACTAATCCTGTTGTTTTGAAAAACTCAAGGGCTCTGTTGCCTTTTTCATCAGTCTCAAATTTCTGCATTTCTCCTTCCATATCCTCAGAATACTTGCCTATTTTTGCATTAAAGCCTCCAATTACAATACTTGCCTATTTTTGCATTAAAGTCTCCCATTACTATCAACATGTCCTTTCTGATGAATATGAGGAATTTCTCTCCAGTCTATAAATATAAATAAAATAAATAATAATAAGCTAATGCCTTTTATTCCCATAGGGATCAGCCGACGCCTTTTAACCCTGTTTTGGAGACTGAGTGGGCAGTTCAGTCTCCACCAGTAGATAATCAGAGATAGCTGACCCATGTCTATCACTAATTATAGGCAGCCATTGCTGAAGAGACCAGCAAACAGGTGCTGCCATCTCTTGGTACCTAACCCTAACAGGATGTTACTGTCTGAAATAATGTGGATTCTATGATAAATTTTCTTGAGTTTCTGGGTGAAAAAACCCACATGTCCGTGTCAGAGATCGACTAACTCGGGAACTGGTTGAAGAAAGGCTGAGAAAAAATTCCTCCAGTCAGCAACTAGACTCGAACTATAAGTCTATCTTCATGCAGCCAAGCACAGAGGATGCAAGCGTCACTTCCACTGAGCTACACAGGCTTAACATTTTTGTTTAGAATGGCAAATAATCAAAAAGATGAAAAAGAAAGAAGTGTGCATTCTAGGACATGTTCTTTCTGAACAGTGGTGAGTAACATCTGTTAGCTTTCAGCCGCAGAGATGTAAATTATAGCAGGGCTTAAACAAATCACAAAAACAGTCATATTCAAAAATGTAAACTACAAAATATTTTATCGCAGGTGTATAAATTATGGATCGTAGAGTGTTTGTTATTAAAAACAAACTCTTTTTGTTTATTTTTCATAACATTATGGTAAATTATGGATTGAAAAGTGTTTGTTATGAGAAACAAGACTTTTTGTTTCCTGGTGCTTTGCAAGTTTTCCTAAACATCGTGTTTATGAGTGATTATCATCACTGAATGTTTTCCAGTTCAAGGCTTTCTGGGGTAGAGTATGTAGATGACTACTTCCAGCTTGTGAACCCAAATCCTAATCAGTGTATATTATATCTGAAAGAGTGTGGTCTACAGTCGATTTTTCTGAGTTGTGGGGATATATATATATATATATATATATATATATATTAGTGAAATGCCTGCTGTTGCATGTAGTATGCTCTCTCCAGTGCTTATGTAATCTTGTGGCAATGTTACTATATTAGATCCCCCAGTAGACACAATTATAGTTTTAATTCTGGTTGCAGACTAGAAAACTTTTTCTAGTTTTTTGTTTATTTTTTTAGTCAGTTCTTAGTTAATCGATCTTTGGCACATACAAGTAGGTTGCCTTTAACCTCAAATCTCAGAAAACTCGACTATAGAACTCTCACTATTTCATAAAGGTTTATGATCAAAATATAGTTGTAGTGCAGTGCACTTTTCTATTTGATGCCTTAATTAAAATGATCACTAGCCATGAGCTGAGTTATCACTAATGACGGAGGGTGGAGATCTGATGCTTAACGATTCCAAAATGCAAACGAAGTCTAAAAGGGTGCCATC
Organism: Typopeltis vanoorti; assembly: GCF_054136105.1. NCBI lineage: Eukaryota > Metazoa > Arthropoda > Arachnida > Uropygi > Thelyphonidae > Typopeltis > Typopeltis vanoorti. The sequence goes on from NC_143565.1 coordinate 49,181,131, forward strand.
TCTTCCTTTTTGGAGGAATAAAAAAAATAATAAATATATTATAGGTTTATTTACTTTTTAAATTTTGAAATCGTCAAACCACTTTTTGTTCACCCTGTACTTTTAAAATTTTTCATGTGTTTTGATTGTTAAGTTATAAAAGTGAGTCATGAAATAATTTCAAGGTTGTAATTAGCAGCTGTACTGTACTATGCAAATAGGTCTTTATTGCCTAGATTGATTTTGCCTATACATATATTTTAAAAAATAAAGGACACTAAAAGATTATGCTTTGCTGATTACATCCTGAGAGATAAATAATACAAACATCGTCATTTCTAACCAGCCAAAACATATTTAGGCTTTGAAATATGTAAGTCATTACTCATGAACTTAAGTTTTTGTGTCATTACTTCACAAGTTATTTTATTATAGCATCGAGCTTTGTGTTAAGTAAATGCATGCTAACTACCATCTGGTTCCTTCTATATTTAAATAAGGACTGCAAAGTGAACTGATATATTCCAATTCAGGAAACATTTGGAAACTACCTCACTTACCAATGAAAAGTCAGTGAGAAGCTTTAAAATGATTATAATGAATAACAAAAATGCGTTTAACAAAGAGGAGAGGATGTTTTTAAAGTATAGTATAACTGTAGGTGTAAAATCTTGTATAGAAGGAATTTTGTGCAAAATCCTTTATATACCGATTTTACTTAAGAAAGAAACTCAATACAAAATACTCGTAGTTTAATTAACATTTTTTCATTAGTGTTTTATGTAATCTGGTAAAATAAATCAAACCTTGCAGATTCAGTGGCAACCCTTGAAGACAACCCTCAGCCAGAGAAGCATGTGGTGAGGTTGTCTGCAAGGATAGAAAAATCAGAACTCCATGGTGGACACAGGAAGTTAAAGAGGCAGTGAGGGAAGGAAAACAAGAAAACATATTAAAAGTTCCTGGCAAATAAGTCAGCTTATGCTCTTAGAGAATACAGAGACAAATGTAAGAAAGCTAAACAAAAGTCATGGGAGGACTTTGGCAAGAACATAGAAAATAAATATCAAGAAGGTGGCAAAATATTCTGGAGGTTGCTGAAGAAGCTTAGAAATAGAGGAAAGAATGCTGTAAAAGGAGTTAGGGATGATAAAGTTGACATGAAAATGGGAGAAAAAGATATCCTTAAAGTATGGAGTAATTACTTTGAAAAACTGCTAAATGAAACAAGCAGTGTCATCACTGTGCTGTCCCCTCTCTTATTCATGATCTATATGGATCATATTATGAAGGAAAGTGGTATTAAACCTGATATCAAAATTGGAGATGTTAATGTCAGCTCTTTGCTTTATGCAGACGATGTTGTACTTCTAAATAAATAGATGTCGTATGAAGGTCAGCAATAAAAAGACAAAGACAATGAAAATAGACAGAATTGTTGAAAATGTCAACTGCGTTGTGAACAGAGAACCTGTCGAACAAGTAAAACATTTCAGCTACTTAGGCACGATTTTTGATGAAGATGGTAAATTAAATATGGAAATAGACAACAGAATTAACAAAGCTGATATGGTAGGAAGTCAATTGAATAAATTCATATGGAATAAGAGAGAAATTAGTCGGAACACTAAATTAGCTGTATATACAAGACAGTGTTCAAACCAGTTTTAACTTGTGGATTTGAGAGCTGGGTTAGAACTAAAACACTTGACCAAAGACTAGAGACCGCAGATATGAGAGTCCTGAGAAAGATTAGAAGCGTGAACAGATGGTATCAGTGGCAATATCATATTAAAAACGAGGATATTAGGAAAGAACTTGACATTGTCAGCATCCAGGAATATGTTAGCAGAGCTAATCTCAGGTGGTATGGTCACTTAAACAGAATTGGCAAGGAAAGATTAGCAAAACAACTGTTCTCTGCCAGGTTGGCAGGAAAACCACCCAGAGGAAGACCAAGATATAGGTGGATCTATACGGTACAAAGTGCCTTAAACGATAGAAATATAAGATCTGATAATGTTGGAGTCTTGACAAGTAACAGACTGATTTGGAGGAAAATTGTAGATAGGAAGTTAGTAATGATGTAAATTTATCATGCAGTATTATCATATCCTTTACACCCTCTTGAGGGTACATGGCAGGAATTTGATGATGATGGTAAAATATTAGAATGAATTGCTAATGTTATTTGACTGCCAATATTGTACAAACAAAGAGATAGCCCAGACAGGATTAGAAATGTGGACCTGATGCTATCGCCAGGCGCGAAGGTCAGCGAGTTACAGGGTTTTCCTGCCATGACTCAGTGATTTCGTAGGGGTGAAGGAACCCCTTGTAGAACATCTGGGGAAATCAATCTGAAGGTTGTAAAGGTAGAATAAAAGGGAGACAGGCCCTTTCTTTTTGGCTCTTGCTCGCTCGCTCTCTGTTCCTGACTTATTTCGAAGAAGTTCCTGGGTCCAGCCATTCCAAGGATGGAGGATGATGAGAGGAGATTTTTAATGGCGTTATTGGCCTATTCGAAAAGTCTAATTGCGAAGTTCCTTAAGCGATCTCCGAGAATGCTGTATCGTTGAGTACCGTGGAGTAGTGTCTGTTTGCAGTTCTAACGGGAAGAAAGAAATTTATGTTCATGATCTTTATGATCTTGAATGCTGAACCGGCTGAGACAGGTTTCAAGTAAGATTAATGTAGACCTGTTATGGATTGTGAATCTTAGAACAGGAACTGTTGATTATATAGTTACTAGTATAATGTAAAGTTGTGAAGTCAGAAAACCGCACGTCTAAATTATTATGAAGTAGTTATCTGCAGAGTAATGAGCATTTGTTAATGTTAAAAGGTTTTTGTTAAGGGTTAAGAATTAATGTTTGAATGAGAGATTGAATGTGAAGCATAGTTAAGCATAATTCTGTTAATGGTGTAAGTAAAATGGAGTTGAAATGTGTGTGAAACTAACCACATGTCTCTGATATATGTGATCATATAAATTTGTCTTTGTCTTTAAGCCATAGGCTAGAAGTGCTGATTTAATTAATTTGAGAACCAGACATGTGCGTTGCATTGTTAGCTTAGCAGAATTGACAAGAACCAGATAAAAATTGATATGTGCGAAATCCTTTTCTTTTATGTTGTAATTATCATGTCTTAGTATGAATAAATTGTTTTGCTTGTTAATAACTTGCCTGATTTTGATTTACCAATGCACCTCTCATATAAATATAGAACCTGTATGTCCTTAAAGTTAACCATGACTGACTAATAGTAAGTTTTAAACGTTGCTTGATTTAGAACTGAGTTTTAGAGATAATTCTGTGTTCTGCTGAGCATTTCTCTTACATGTATAGGAAATACAAAGTGTGATCTTTAATGGTGCAGTCGTTATACAAATAAATTTTTGAAGATCAGTGTAAGAGAAAGTCAGCTAGTTAGACAAAGGAATTGGTTCCAGCCAGAGACAATTCCTGAATCTATACTCCACACACTTGAAGGTAGTAGTTACGACCTTGAGAAGGGAGAATGAAATTGTAGACTAAAGGATTAAAGGTGATAAGACTAGCTCAAGCAACAATTACAACTCGGAGTACAACTGATAATAAGAGAAACTGGAAAAAATAATATTGAGATAGAATAAAGGAAGAAGTTCAAAAGATACGAACCTTAAATAAAATAATAACATCATTATTATTACAAGGACAATATTGTGAGTTCAAGATTAAATTACATAACAGTCATCACATGCAAAAAAAAAAAAAATGATAGAAAATTTACAGACAAAAAATATTAGTGGTCATGAACAGTAGATGGCATTGTGTATATTTGCAACTTTTGCTATGTGATCTTTGAACTTGAATTTTCTATCCAACATTATGCCAAGATCCTCTAGTGTCATCACGTTTCTCGTAGCATAACCCTGCTGATATAATATGCTGCTGGAAATCTCATCACGCTAAAGTGCAAAACTTTACACTTACTAACTTTAAAATGACAGCCATTTTTGTGTGCCCAAATTTCCAATCTATTCAAATAATTTTATAATTATTTGAATAGATTGGAATAATTTTAGATGATGGTGGTTGCAGTTCCGTGTAGTTGGTAGATTAAATGGTGGAGACAGAGGTAGAGTAGAGTGCCTTCCTTGATGAGTCCTTGGAGGTGTCATGTAATATTAGCTACTGGATTACTGTTATAACATCAGGGGGCATAGCTCAGATGGTTTAACACTCACTTAGCATGCGAGTGGTACCGAGATTGACCTGGCACCTCCATTCAGTAATTTTTTTTTTATTAAGCCAGCAAACATCTTACGCTGAATACACTGGTTCTTGTCTGATCCAGTTCAAGCTTGTATTTAGTCCAGTATAGATGTGTTTTTAAGTTCTCCTACAACAAGTGAAATTGTTCACTCCTATTAGGATTACCATCACACTGAAGTATACCCAAGAAATACAGGGATTAACCATTACTTCACTGTCAGTGTGAAGGTCATCCAAAAGAATACGCCAATGCTCTGTGATCTCAAACGTTTACAGCATCATTGCTCATCACTCACCCTGATGTGATCTGTGGCGATGCAAGTCCAATGTCACTACTTCATTTGCTTTCAACAGCAAAGGTCAATTTAATGAATAGAGTAATCTCACTTGGAAAAATGAAGAAAACGTAAAAATGGAAACTAATGGCATTAAACCAACCCAGTCAACCAACAATAATGGCCAAGAGAGTTTAGCAACGGTTAGTGGAATGAAACAGGTAAAATCTGCAATAAGTACTGTACGTCTTTTAAAAATGTTAAACCTACCATTGGAGTTATGTCACATTTCAAATGCTGGTCAAAACCAGTTATTTGAAATGTGATACAAAGTATGGTCCTTATACAGAGGAAGATATAATTAAAGGCTTAGAAAAGGAAATAAAAGGAATTGACGTTCGGCATCTTGGTGTATAGTTATGTATAATTGGTCACTTGATGTATAATTATGTTTTTGTTTTTATCCTTCAAACAATTTGCTGTTAAAGAAATGTTCACAAACATGGGTGACATTAAATTGAGAAATGAAAAATGTGAAATTATTAACATAAACTTTCCAGGAAGATAGAAATTATTGTGCACTGGATGCCACTGCACATTCCAAATAAATCAATTGCATTGCACTTTGAAAAATATGGTAAAATGGAGTTCTTAGACAATATATGATTAAAAATAATGATTGGGCACATGTTCTCAGTAATAAAAAGAGTTATTTTAGAATTAAATGAAGGAGTAAAAATTGAGGAAATTCCATATGTTATCCATGCAGAGAAGATAATCAGAATTGTGATCTAGGAAAGCCATCTTCATGCTTTAGGTGTAAGAAAATAGGTTACCTGAGAAGATAATTTTAGAACCAAAATGCAGGAATTGCCTCATCAGACATACGATGACTGATAATTGTACTGGAAGTACATATGCCTCTGTTTTAAGGAGGAAAATGAATGATCAGGAAATAGATGAAATGGAAGATGATATGCAAGAAAAGGAAACAGCAATAAAGTTGCAAACACAAGAAGAAATGATTCAGGATAAGAAAGTTATGTCACAGAAAGGTATCGAGGAAAATTCTCATCCTCTGACAAAAATTACTGGAAAAGCTGAAGAGAAAATTGAATGATAAAAAGTATTAATGTACACTGGAAATGATGCCACAAAAGAAACTGAAACAACCTGGAAAAATGAAGAAAGTATCAAAAAAACAAAATAAAAAAATACTTGGAAACAGAATCTGTACAAGAGATTGAAAAAAAAAAAAAAAAATAGAAAAACAGACAACGGTTATGGCAATTCTCTGAAATTTTCACTAGTTTTAGCATTAGACTTATTTATTTAACATATTAGATTTATTTAATGATGTCATGCACCACATTATTCTTAACAAAGGCTGAATTCAATAATATTACAGAAAATATAATTTCAGTCAAAATTTAACAATTTTATGAGTGCATTCACCTAAATTAAAAAACATAAAATCAAACGTAAGTTACAAAGTCACTTACCATGAGAGATTTTACAGCACATTATTTCCACTGTCATCTATATGGATCATATGAAGGAAAGTGGTATTATATCCTATATCAAAATTGGCTGTGTTAATCTTAGCTCTTCACTTTATGCAGACGATGTTATACTTCTGAATATATCCAATACAAATCTGCAAGATTCCTTGATTAAACTGAATAACTTTTGTAATAAATTTAGTATGAAAATCAACAATAAAAAGACGAAGACAGTGAAAATAAGCAGGAATTGAAAACATCAGTGGTATCCTGAATGGTGAACCTATAGAACAAGTAAAATACTTCAGCTATTTAGGAACAATTTTTAATGTAGTTGGCAAATTAAATATAAAAATAGACGGCAGAATAAGCAAAGCTGTACAGTAGGAAGTCGACTTAATAGATTTATATGAAATAAGACACAGAAATTAGTCAAAGCACTTGCACAAAACAGTGTTTAAACCAGTTTTCACCTATGGATTTTAGTCAATTATCAAGTGTTAATTGAATAAAGACAAATCACAGATATGAGAGTTTTGTTAAAGTTTAGAGAAGTGAACAGATGGCATCAATGGCACTATCATAATATAAATGATAATTTTAGGAAATAACTTAATATTCTTTACTTTCAACATGTAAGAAAGTTTTAAAGCGAATAAAAGTTCAGCAGCTCTCAGATGTGAACTGTAGACTAAAATACACAAAGATCATTGAATCAAAAATGAAAGAGTTTCAGAACAGGAACCAAACCTTGGAGATTCAGTGGCAACCCTTGAAAAAACCCTGATTGATTCAGCGAGAGAGGCCTGTGGTGAGGCTGAATGCAAGGATAGAAAAATCAGAACTCCATGGTGGACACAGGAAGTTAAAGAGGCAGTGAAGGAAAAGAAGAAAGCATATCAAAAGTTCCTGGCAAATAAGTCAGCTTGTGGTCTTAGAGAATACAGAGACAAATTTAAGAAACATGTTAAACATGCGTAAAACTAGCTAAACAAAATTCATGGGAAGACTTTGAAAAGAACATAGAAAATAAATATCAAGAAGGTGGCAAAATATTCTGGAGGTTGTTGAAGAAGCTTAGAAATGGAGGAAAAGTGTTGTAAAAGGAATTAGAGATGATAAAGGTGACATGAAAATGGGAGAAAAAGATCTCCTTGAAGTATGGAGTAATTACCTCGAACATTTGCTAAATGAAACAAGCAGTGATGATAGCACACTGGTAAAAAACACTGACCAGGCATGCATTCAGGAGTACATATCCATACTTGAAGTAGAAAAAGCCATCAAAGGCTTGAAATTGGAAAGGCAGCAGGGGTAGATGATATTTGACCAGAAATGCCCAAGTATGGAGGTATAAAAGTCTTACTGTGACTTCACTGCATAGTTTAGAAAGCCTGGACAGAGGGACGAATTCCAGATGATTGGAGTAGAGCTCTATTAGTACCCATATATAAAAAGGGAAATAAAACTGAATCTGAGAATTACAGAGGCATTTCATTACCGAATGTTCCTGGTAAGATATATGCAAGTACACTTGAGAAACGGTTGAGAAGGATTGTGGAAGAGAAGCTTGGTGAAGAACAAGCTGGATTCAGACCAAATAGAGGCTGTCAGGATCAGATCTTCACTTTATGATAAATAGTTGAGAAAGCAGGGGAATATAACAAAGATCTGTATTTAAGTTTTGTAGATCTAGAAAAGGCATATGGCAAGATGCCAAGAGAGAAGCTATAATTCTGTGATATCAATGAGACATTATATCAAGCAATACTTAGTCGTTATTTGAGTTGTAAGTCAGCAGTTAGAATTGAAGGAAGTACAGGAAGATGGTTTAATGTTAAATCTGGTGTCAGACAAGGATGTACATTATCTATATGGATCACATTATGAAGGAAAGTAGTATTAAACCTGATATCAAAATTGGAGATGTTAATGTTAGTTCTTTGCTTTATGCGGATGATGTTATACTTCTAAATAAATCCGCTACAAGTCTGCAAGATTCTCTGACTAAATTGAATAACTGTTGTAATAGATATGGTACGAAGGTCAGCAATAAAAAGACAAAGACAATGAAAAAACAGAATCATTGAAAATGTCAACTGTGTTGTGAATGAAGAACCTGTAGAACAAATAAAATATTTCAGCTATTTAGGCACGATTTTTACTGAAGATGGTAAATTAAATATAGAAATAGACAACAGAATCAACAAAGCTGGTATGGTGGGAAGTCAATTGAATAAATTCATATGGAATAAGAGAGAAATTAGTCGAAACACTAAATTAGCTCTATACAAGACAGTGTTCAAACCAGTTTTAACTTATGGATCTGAGAGCTGGGTCAGAAGTAAAACACTTGACCAAAGACTAGAGACCACAGATATGAGAGTCCTGAGATAGATTATAGGCGTGAACAGATGGCATCAATGGCAATATCATATTAAAAACGAGGATATTAGGAAAGAACTTGACATTGTCAGCATCCAGGAATGTGTTAGCGGAGCTAATCTCAGGTGGTATGGTCACTTAAACAGAATGGGCGAGGAAAGATTAGCAAAACAAGTGTTCTCTGCCCGGTTGGCAGCAAAACGACCCAGAGGAAGACCAAGATAGAGGTGGATTGATATGGTACAAAGTGATTTAGACGATAGAAATATAAGATCTGATAATGTTGGAGTCTTGGCAAGTAACACTGATTTGGAGGAAAATTGTAGATAGGAAATTAATAATGATGTAAATTTTTTCATGTAGTACTATCATATCCTGTACACCCCTTGAGGGTACATGGCAGGAATTTGATGATGATGATGATGATATGTCTATTAAGATTTTTTTTTTTTTTAGATATGGGCTGTGAAATATTTTAATTTTTCCAAGGGGGAGCCTTTACATCTATAAGTTTGGGAAGCACTGCCTTAATGCATAGCATTATAAATGTCCGCATGGAGATGTGCTTTGCATTATGGGAGATACTAAGACAAGTAGTAATGAGAGCTTGGTCCACCTTTACCATGAGTTGCCTCAGTCCTGAAGATACTTCAGGTGCAAACTTTATTTGCTTACACTTGGATAAAGGATTAAACTAAATTTATTATTTATCAAGCCATGGATACAGATCACTTGCTTCAGTGTAAAAAAAAAAAAAAACCTTCCTCATATATATATATATATATATATATATATATATACAGAAACAGATTTCAATCAGAGTTTTTTCAATGTTTTTGAATCTTCAATAGTTCCACAATATTCCCCAAACTTGAATGAATTTGGCTGAATTATATTGCCAAAAAGCTGGAAGACCATCATTTTCAGGACTTCAGCAGGTGTCCATCACTGCACGTATAGAGGGTGCCTGTTAGGACTGTAGAAGCCATCTTCAATCTGTGTTTACCTTCCTACTGGTGTGCTTACATGCATCTACTCAAATATCTTTTTGTGCCCATGAAGATGCCTTGGTTACCAAGACAAAATATTGGCTTAGTAATCTAATTAGGTGAATAAGTATAGTTATTTACTTATTATTTTTTTTTTACTATTTGGATTTTAAAAGATGTAAACAAAACAAGAGTTTAGTTAATTATCAGTATGATATTTAAAATTTAATATTCTTAAACTTTCAGCATCTTTTGCTAAAACGGCGGCGTAGTTGTTTGCGAAAAAATTATATCATAGATCCACTTCTGAAAGCACATCTAGCTGTATTAGACTATGTGAAGTGGGCTCAGATGCAGCGTGAAGCAGACAATACTGGTGAGTATGGAAGTTTTAGCAAATTTACAAGATTCACACATACTGTGTAATGTATTTTGTATATTTACGAAACTGATCTCTGAATAAAATCAAATATTACATTAAATGTTTTAAGAATTTCCATTTAATGTTTAAGCTCCTTGATGGTATAATTAAAGTACAGGGGTGATCAAAATTAAAGTATGCTTGTTTTAGAGTCTTGTAGAGCTCCACCCAGTGATCCAAATGCTGCAAAACTTTGCAAAAATACATTGTGTGTCATGGGAAAATGATATCTGAGAGAAAAAAAAAAAAAAAGTTCCAAAATTCGGCACTGTATGATATACCGAATGTAGATGTAGTAATTTTTCTGTGTGTGTAAGAAGAGGAAAAAAAATGACACAAGCATAAATAGCATTTTTCTTCGCTTCCATTATGCATTCACAGGCTGTACTGGTCAATGTGCTGCCCTTCCCAGTATGCCACAAACTGCATTCTTTTGCAAATCGTGTTCAATTGCAGAATGCAGCTGGTTGGGACTGATGTACATGCTGCATTATGCTGTCTTTCAGTGCTGGCAAGTTATTAGGATGATCCTGATGATAAACATATCTTTGAGAAATTCCCAGAGCCAAGTCACAGGGGGGGGGGGGTCAGATCATGTGAACAAAGCAGCTGGTTATGCAGTGAGAAATGCACAGCTGATAACCCTGGCTTCTGTGAAATGTTCTCGAAGAACCTCCTATGAATTGACCGATGTATGGAGGCCCCCCCCATCCCACTTGGAAATGACTGAATCCATGTGTAGGTGCTGCTGTAGCTGTGGCACAAAAAAATTGTTTATCATACTCTTGGCAAGTAACTGAGCATTACATAGGATCCATCTGGTGAATGTCTTCGAAGAAGAATGGGCTGGTGATAAACGAAGCTGTAAACTCACACTAGACAGTAACTTTAGGTGAATGCAAAGGAATTTGTTTGATTGCATGTGGGTTTTGCATAGCCCATACTTGGCAGTTGTGGATATTCACAGCTTCGTTCAAGGTGAAAGTGAGCCTCATCTCCCCAAAAATCATCCATAGCCATGCAGCATCTAATTCCACTTGAGCAAGGAAGGTTAAAGCAAATGTCAGTCAACTTTCAAAGTCCTGTGGGTGCAACTCTTGTGTCAGGGTTAATTTGAATTGGTAGAAATGCAGAATCTTCCATAGAATTTTCCAGATAGTTGTGTAAGGCACATCCATGTGTCTTGATACAGCATGTGAACCGATGCTGTTATTCAAGGCCTGCTCCGCAACATCAGTAGCAACTTCATTCACTTGTTGTGAACTGATTGGTTTGTGACTTCTCCAGGTCTACATCCCAATGAACCTGTTTCTTCAGAACAACTAATCATTTTGTTGTTGAAAGTTTTTCCGCTCGGTTAGGTTATAAATTTAAGATGACAAGAAATAATATTCTTGGTTTCATCCTTTATTCAAGTGTAAGCAAACAAAGTTTACACATGAAATAACTTAAAGACAGAGCAACTCATATATAGAGGCTAATGACTTCACATCAATATTAAAGCAATTGATGTGAAGTCATTAGCCTCTATATATGAGTTGCTCAGTCATGAAGTTATTTCTTGTGCTTTGTTTGCTTACACTTGGATAAAGGATGAAACCAAGAATATTATTTCTTGGCTTCTTTTATTTAAACTAATCATTTATCACAGAACAGATGGACCTCATCAACATTTGTTTAGGTAGTATGGCTTCAGGAGCAAAGTGCATTGGGCCATAGTTTGGTGCAATCACTGTTTACAGTATTAACTACCAAAACCATGGGAAAATCCCGTATCCAGCTTTTTAAACCCTCCTGGCATCTGCAGAGTTGCATGATATGCAAATGCCATGCATTTGGTGCCGGCCTGGTTGGCCGAGTGGTTAGCGTATCTGTTCTCCAACCAAAAGGCCATTCAAATCCCGCTGTGGGCATAGATGTTTGTGAATGTCTGTGAAAATACTAGTGATGGTGGTTTGTGATAAATGCCGTTGGTGTGGATGATGAAGGTAGTTGCGGTTGGTGGAGACAGGAACTTGTAGAGTAGATGCCTCCCTCGATGAGTCTTTGGACTCCCTGGAGCTGTTACATAATAATAACATCTGGTGGCGAATTTTGGAAACCCCCCCCCCTCCCAACATTGCTTCTGCATGATACACAATGTATTCCTGCAAAGTCTATCAGCATTTGGATCACTGGATGCTCCACAAGTCCTTAAACAGAGATACTTTAATTTTGATCACCCTGTATGTAAAAGTTCTTGATACAGTTTACTCTCACTACAACGAACTACTGATAAGTTTCAGCAAAAGCCCTGTAGATACAGTACTATGCTAAAAGAAATTCACTGTAACAAATGATTTACTATAACAATTTCTAAGGTCCTTACAAGTTTGTTATGGTTAGTCTTTTGAATAAAAAATTTTGAATTTTTTTTGAATATAAATAAATTTTTGAAAATAAATAAATAAATAACATTCACTGAGAAAAATTTACTGTACAACTGAGAAGATGAAATCTCTTTAGGCAGGCATTCTATATTAATACCGTGAAAAGGCTGTTGTGGAGAGATGGTCTTACTGGAAAACTGTTGAAGTGTGTATGTAAAGATGATTTGAAAAATAATCTGAAGTCTAATGCCTTATTAAAAGAAAAATATTTTTCGAAAATCTTGATTTAATGGATCCCGATTCAACGGACTTCGGATTTAACTGACATATTTTGACAAATAAATACAGATAATGAAATAATTAATAAAAAAATAAATAAATAATTTGATGGTTAATCGGAAGTGCTTATAAACTGTGTCTTTGGATACATTCGTGTATATTCATGATATTTTGTGCATACTCGTAATAGTTCTTGGCATGCATGTGCTTTGGTTCGGTAGCATTGCTAGCACAAAACATGTGGTGTTTAGGCTGTTGCTGGAGTAATTTTTAGTTAAACCGTTATTAATCATTATTAATCATTATTAATATCGGTTAATATGTCTGGGGTTAAAAGAAAACAAGTAAACTTAACGATAGCACAGAAACTTTGTGAACTTTACAGAGTGGGATCTTTGTGATTGTTTGTTACGGGGTGAAAAAACAAACAGTTTCGGACATACGCAAAAATAAAGGCATACTTACTCAGTTTTTGCTAAAATATAGCATTGAGAGCTCCAAAATTGGTTTCACTGTGGCAGATAAGAAATGTGAAGTTGGCCAATCATAAGAATTTAGAAGAAGGAGTTTACAAGTGGTTCGTTCAACAATGGTCTATTGGCATTGTTGTTCGTGGTGTTGAACTAAGGTCAGCTGCTGAAAAACTGGCACTACACATGGGCATACAATTCCAGGTGAGTGATGAGTGGCTTTGGTCCTTTCGTAAAAACCATGGCATTACGAACAGGCAAACATGTAGTGAAGCACTGAATGCTGATATCAAACAAGTTGAACCCTTCAGAAAATACATCAGTGAAGTCATTGAATCTGAGGGTCTTATTTTGTCTCCCATTTACAATGCAGACGAGCCCGGCCTGTTCTAACGTGCTGTTCCTGAAAATGCCCTCGCAAACAAACATGAGATTACCATGCCTGGCCTCAAATTAAACAAGGAGTGCATTTCAACCCTGCTTTGTGCTAATGCCGATGGCACGCATTGCCTCAAGCCGATGGTAGTCGGAAGAGCACAAAAGCCTCACACTTTGAAGAATGTTATGAACCAGTTGCCTGTCATCTATTCCAACTCAAGGAATGCCTGGTTTACAAGTGACATTTTTCCTGACTGGTTTTTCAATCACTTCATACTGAAGTGCAAAACTACCAAGAAGAGGTCCTGAAAATCTCTCTTGAAGATGTAAAAGCTGTTTTACTTGATAATGCATCAGCCCATCCTAATGCTGAGAAGTTGATTAGTAGGAATGGAAAAATAAAATGTATCTTCCTTCCTCCAAACACCACTTCTATAATACAGCCTATAGACCAGGGAGTCATTGTTGCCTACAAGAGGTTGTATAAGAAGAAGTTATGGTTGTTTTGGAGAATGTAAACAATCCCAAAGAAGATACAAGAGGAGCCAGGACAGTTCAAAATTTGCTCATGTACAACATCAAGTCTGCCATCTTTGATTTTGCTGCCGCTTGGAAGGAGATAAAGACTACAACATTGGCTAATGGCTAGACCAAGTTACTGAACAGAAGTGAACCAGAATATGATTCCAGAGGTTTTGAAACCTCTGATTTCCATGAAACTTTGATGTGAGCTGGTGATAATGTCAGTGAGAATGACATGGAACAATGGCTAGACATCAACGAGGGTGACCCATGCTACCAAATTCTCAGCCAGGAAGAGATTGCTGAAGATGTTCTGCATCAGGAGGTTGACAACGAGGAAGAAGAAGTGGTTCCAGCTGGTCCGAAACTATCGGTGATTATCGGTGGACGACATCATCTTGTTCATAGGCACATCTTCAGATTCAGAGGTGATTGCTTATTATGAAAATTTTTGGCAGTTTCAATCGTTAATTATTAAGAAACAGTATAAAAGTGGAAAACAACTGAAACTTGATGCTTTTTTGCAAGCCCAGTCCTCAGTAAAATGGTATTTACGTTCTCATTAAGTCTGCCATCTTTGATTTTGCTACCTCTTTGATATATTAATACTGTACCACTGAAAGTGTTTTATTTTCAATTCATAAGATTCGCAATTTAATGGAACTTTTGATTTTATGGATAACCCTTAGCCTCTAATAGTCCGTTAAATCAACAGTTTACTGTATTAATATATTGTACTGAGCCTCAGTAGCTCAGTCAGTATAGACAAAGTCCTTTGGTCAGAGAGACCCGAGAGTTCGATTCCTGTCAGTGACGTGAGGAACCTTTATGCCAGCCTGGTTGGCCGGGCAGGTAGCGTATCTGCTCTGCAGCCAAAAGGCTGCGAGTTCGAATCCCGTCGTGGGCATGGATGTTTGTGATTGTCTGTGGAAATACTAGTGGTGGATGGCATTGGTGTAGTTGGTGAATTGAGTGGTGGGAAGAGAGAGAGAGAGAGACACAGAGTAGATGTCCTCCCTCAATGGGTCTTTCAACTCCATGGAGATGTCACATAATAATAATAATGATTATAATCATTCTTTCCTGATACTCATTGATAATTATCATTGAGTATCAGGAAAGAGTTATCTTTCTAGACTTAATTCATAATGAATGTTCATATGAAGAACTCCTGATTTGTTGTGGCATGCAGGGTGATTCATTATGATAGAATCAAATAACTGTGTAGCTAGTTTTTATCCAGTTATGAAGAAAAGTAAAGTATACTTAACAAGAAATTATATTATTATTTTTCCCAAGCATGAACAAATAAAAGTTTGCACATGAAGACACAGCATGCCATTTTTTGGGGGTGAGGAGCCTTTCGTGCAATGGAAAATTTATTCAGAAACCTGCAACTCTGGTTGCAAAAACAGTTGAAGTTCTATAAAACTTTTATTATTGTTCTGTGAACCTTCCGAGTGGTGGATTCCTTCAGGATAACGTTGGGTCTTCCAACAGTGCTGCCAGACAGCACAGTCCAAATCTTAGTAGTTCTCCTGATTTTAAAAGTAAGAGCTTACTTCCATCTGCAGTAAGTACCTACTGAATGGCCTTTACTGAGGTTTTATTAGTGATAGCTGCATGTCAGTAAATACTAAAGGCTAAGTGACAGAAATTAACTGGCAAAATTCATTTCCATATATTAGTAGTAAAATCATGATCATATGTTGCAGTGTTACATTGGTCTAGAGTAGAAATTATTACATCAAGTTTCCTTCACTAATGAAGAAAGTCATATAGTACTTTTTAGAAATTAAACTCTTGTTTCCTTCTTTTTTATTTTTGCCTCAATTTGTAGGCAAACAAAAGTTTGTACATGAATACATACGTATAGTGCATTTGATGTGCATCAGGTTGCCCTTGGTTGGGTAGTGTACATTGCATTCTCTTCTTGAATGTATATAATGTTATGTAATGACTCCATCCAGACTGGTTTCAACCTTTATTGAGATCTCATCAGTAGGTGCTACACCTTTTGAAATGTTGTGAGCTAACTCAGTTAGTAAATTATTTTCACATGCAAGTGACAGACTGGTGCATTACCATATTATCATAATAGTCTGGATTAGAGGTAGTAGTAGTGGCAATAGCAAGGGCAGGAAAGTATTTCTTGTTTGATAACTTGGTAATCAATCTGTATATCATAATTCATGTAAAAAGACAGATATCTATTTTGTAGACTGTTTGTTATGAAAATTCATGATGTTGGACTAAAAATCAAAAATTTTGTGTGGTCTCCTCAGTTATAAGAACTAAACTATACTTCAATCCAAACTTTGAGAAATAAAGTGGAATGCAGGGGGGGGGGATTATATTTCAAAATCTGATATGAAAAGCTGTTTTTTTTTTTTTTTTTAAACAAATTTAGTCAAGATCTCAAATAATGCCAGGTAATTTTACTGGTATACTTACGAGGGCTGTTCGATAAGTCTGTGCAAAGTCTAAGAGATGGCACCATCAGTATGTATCGAGGTTATTTTTAGTTGTTGGCAACTGTTGGAGAATCACACGCTAAGTGTCAGTCAGATAAATCTATTACTTTTTGTTTGGCATTCATTTGAATCAATCAAGTACCGTGATTTGTGAAAAATTGATGGGAAAGAATTTCGTGTAGTGATTAAACATTACTTTTTGAAAGGCAAAACGGCTCGGGAAACCAAAGCTAAGCTTGATAAAGATTATGGTGAGTCTTCACCTTCGATTAGAATGGTTTATAAGTGGTTTAGTAACTTTCGAAGTGGCCATATGAGCACAAGTGACGCTGAACGTCTGGACACCCTGTTGAGGTCACCACTCCAGAAATTATTAAAAAAATCCATGATACGCTGATGGATGATAGACGAGTGAAGGCGCGTGAAATTGCTAAGCTGTGGGCTTCTCAAATGACCCTGTACATAATATTTTACATGAACATTTACATATGAGAAAACTATCCGCAAGATGGATGCTGCGTTTTGCTCACACTGGATCAAAAGCGTCAACGTGTGGACTGTTGCAAGGACAGCTTGAAGCTGTTTCATCGGAATCCACGGGAATTTTTGTGTCATTTCATAACAGTGGGTGAAACATGGATTCATCACTACAAGCCTGAGACCAAGGAACAGGCAAAACAATGGGTTGCAAGCAGGGAATCTGCAGGAAAGGTTGTGGCATAATCTTCATAGACTTCTTGGAAAAGGGCAAAACAATTACTGGAGTGTATGATGCATCTTTGCTGGATAGTTTAAATAATGAAATAAAGGAAAAACAGCCACACTTGGCGAAAAATAAGATTCTTTTTCACCACGACAATGCACCCGCTCACTCTTCTGCAATTGTGACCGCAAAATTGTTCGATTTACACTACGAAGTCCTTTCACATCCCCCTTCCCTACTCTCCAGATCTCGGACTACTATTTGTTTCCAAACATGAAAAAACGGCTAGCAAGAAAGAGATTTTCATCAAACGATGAAGTGATTGCCGAAACTGCCTATTTTGAAGAGTTGGACAAATCATACTATATAGATGGGATTAAAAAACTCGAGCATCGTTGGACTAAGTGTATAGACCTCAAAGGAGACTATGTTGAAAAATAAAAAATGCTTGTCCCAAAAAAATTGTTTCTTCATTTTTGCACTGACTTATCGAACAACCCTCGTATAAAATAAAGATTATGTATGTGTTTACACTATATAACCACTCGGCCAGCCAGGCTGGCTGATCGAACGGTTAGCGTATCTGCTCTCCAGCCAAAAGACTGCAGGTTCGAATCCCGCTGTAGGCATGGATGTTTGTGATTGTGAAAATAGTAGTGGTGGTGATGTGCAGTAGATGGCGTTGGTGTAGTGAGTGGTGGAGACAGAGTTATAGAGTAGGCACCCTCCCTCGTTCAAGTGTTTTAAAGATGTTGGAAGTAGGAATCTGTTTCTTATTTTAGTCTCCAAAACTCACTTGAGTAGTTCAATAATGTTCAAATCCAGTGATTGGGTGGCCAACTAAGATGTTGAAGTTCACCTTCATGCTCTGTCATCGCAACTGTACAGTCAGATCTGTGTGAATGGGGCACTCATCTTGGAATACTGCATTGTTATTTGGGAATAATGTTTGGATTATGGGCTGCACTTGATGACCCAAAATGTCCAAATAATCACTTGCAGTAATTCTGCCATGAAGAGTAAAAATAGGACCAACAGAATACCATGATATTGCTGCTCAGATCATCACAGAACTGCCCCCTTCCCCCGCTTTACTGTTAGAACCACGTGTTCTGAATTGTAAGCTTCCTTGGCTGTTCTCCAGACATAAACTCATCCTTATGTATGAAACAGTGTGAAGGTTGACTCATTTTTCTAATGTCCAGGTTTGACAGTTGTGGCACCACTGTTTACACATCTGAACATTCATTTTAGTAATCAGAGATTTAGCAATTGCAACTCTAGCAGAAAAATGGATTTATGAAGTTTGCATCAGACGGTTTTTGTGGAAACAGGTTCTGCAAGATGAATATTCAGTTCTACTGTTATTACCTGTACTGCTACAGGTCTGCGATTTTTTGAAACAATCCTTCTGAATTTCCAACAGTTTTTCTGTCACTTTTTGATTTTTGCCTACTGTTTTTCTTCAATGATGTTGTCTTGTTATGATCTGCGTATACAAATATATAGAGCGTAAACAAAACAAGAACATTCAGTGTTTCCACCATACTTTTTTTCAACGTAGTCAACACAAACAAATTTTTTCTAAATATCTTAGTGTTTCCATTATAACTCAGAAAAATTTGAGCTATAAATTAACTTATCTAGCTTAGACTCTCAGACTTAAATTAAACATTAAGATAAATATCTTGAATAGGAATGAATTGCAAGTAGAAGAATTTGGACAGATTTCAAAATAGAAAATTGGAAAATGAGACTTATTGTGATTATAATTCCAATGTAGGTTGAACTAGAAACACAATGGAAGAAAAATGTCTCTGTTCTTACCAGAATGGAGGACTTTTTCAAATCATTAAAAGCTGATAAAAAAAAAGGAAAAGTTTGTTTTTGTTTGAGACCTAAACAAGCAGAATAGGAAATGTATCCCAGACATGTACAAAGTTTGGGAAAATTTGAAGACAATAGTAAAGCACCTAATAATTAAAAGTTTTTGCTAGATTTCTGCTCAAGTGACAAGTTCATGTCTAACACCGTGATAATTTTTAAAGGTGCATGAATTTACACAGAGAAATCATGCTATGTAATTATTGTTTTTATGTTATACACAACAGTGCGGTCTTCAGATTAGTTCAAGATACAAAAGTGTATCTTTTTTTCCTCTTCTTCGTATATGGCTCTACAGCCCAAACCGAGCATTAGCCTTCTGGATTTGTTGCCTTCAGCCCTGTGTGTCCAAAACTTTACTTCTCCAATTTGGACATTGTAATAAGATGTTTTAACATCTTATGAAAACTGTTCTAACATCCAGAGACATTAATATAGACACAAGAAAAAGATTAATAAAATACTATATCTGGTCAAGCCTTCTCTACAACAGTGAAACTTGGACTCTAAATAAAGAAGCAGAGAAAAAATTAGAAGCTTTCGAAATGTGGACCATCAGAAGAATGTTGAAAATACCATGGACAGAGAAAATGAAAAATGAAGATGTTTTAAAGAAAGCAAAAATGAAAAGAACATTAATGAAAATAATTAAAGAACGGAAACTTAAATATTTTTGACATCTAACTAGACAAGAAGGCATTCAGAAATTAAATATTAGAAAGGAAATTGGATGGAAAAAGAGGGAGAGGTAGACCCAGGAGAATGTGGTTCGAAGACATTAAGGACTGGACTGGACTGGCTTGAATTACCATAAATGTTCCAGAGCAGCAAAAGAAAGAAAAAGGTTCCGTGACATGGTTGCCAACTTCCTTCTAGGAGATGACACTTGAAGAAGATGTTAATATCTTGACTAATGGTGTTTTTCCTTTTGGTCATTTACCAAGAATTTTACTATTTATTATTGTCTTAAGAAAACTGTCATTTTGCATAGATAAAACATGTCCTGTCCACTGCAACTTTTTGAACTTGATTATACCAGATATTGTAGGTTCTTTATAAAGTTGATATAACTTATGGTTGTATCTAATCCTCCAGAGGCCATCATATTTCACTGGGACAAATATTTTTTTAAGTATATGTAACAACTGGATAGATAATAATAATAATTATTATTATTATTATTATTAATACATCACACCTCCAGGGAGTCCAAAGACTCATCGAGGGAGTGAATCTACTCTACAACTCTTTGTCTCACTACTCCACCAACCTTCATCATCTAACACCAACGCTATCTACCACCACTAGTACTTCACAGACAATCATAAACATCCATGCCCATGGTGGGATTCGAACCTGCAGCCTTTTGACTGGAGAGCGGATACGCTAACCACACGGCCAACCAGGATGGCAGATATAATTGCTTTATATATTTTTATACTTTAGTCTTCCAATGAATATCTTTTGAACTGAGTACACATGAAAGTTAACTAGCTATCATTACTCCTAAATATTTAATTTGTTCCACTTTTCTATTCCGAGGTTCCTAATTTTCTCACTTGTATCAGTTAACTGATCTGCCTGGTTTAAATATTATTTCAGCTTTTTGTTGATTAATTTTTATCCCTATCTCTTGTGCTGATTTTCTAGTTCCAAATATGTTTCTTCTCTTTCTGTGTGGTTTTTGACATGATGTCTGGATTGGAGGTAGTTGTAGCAAGGGCTGCAAAGCATTTCTTGTTAAGTATTTTTTTGTTTGTTGGGTAACTCGGTTACCAAACAAGAAATACTTCTCTAATTTGAATATTGTAATATCATGTTGCTACGGTCTGTATGGATTTGTTTATTAGAGTCTGTTTAGTATCTGTTGGCAATGATTGGATAATGTATTCCAATTATAATTTAAAGCATACTGGAGCTGAACTATCATTTTATTTTAATCCTTGAGTATTGGAAAGAGATCTGTTAAATCATTTTGTATTTTTTGTATTTTTTATTTTGACCTGTGTATCTGAATTTTTCATTGTTAATCTTGTAAGTCGTATTAACTTATCTGGTATTCCAAAGTAAATCTCATATAATTTTCTTCTATTAATGCTGTCATATTTTTGTTAGAAATCAACAAAAAGCTGATGAATATTTATATGAAATTTCTCTAATAATTGCTTAACTATATATATTTGATCAGTTCTGGATTTGCCTTTCCTGAAACCTCCCTGATAGAGATCAGTTATCTTTTCCATAAATGGGTTTAATCCGTTCTTCAAAATAGAAGTAAACATTTTGTATGTTATACAAAACAGAGAAATACTTCTGTGATTCAAACTGATTTATCATTCTTGTGTATCGGGCATATCAGACTCTTTCTCCATTCTTTTGTCATTTCCTCTTTCTTACATACGGTTAAAATCAATTCATATAATTTTTCTTCTGGTTTCTTTCCTTCTTTCAGTAACTCTGCAAGGATTTTATCTATTCCTGGGGATTTGTTGTTCATGAGTGAATGTATTATATCGTTAAGCCTTGCTGATAGCCTTACAGAATCAACTTTTTCAGTAGTAGTTAGTATGTAATTTTGAGTTGTAGAGCTAGTGTCCTTACTCTGCAATTCATGGAAATATTCTCTCCATCCATTTTTTTTTTTTTTTTTAACTTTGTTAACATGTTTCCTTGTTCATCTCTGCATATATCTAGCCCAAGTTTATATCTTCTTCTAATTTGCTTAATTGTATTACAAGCTTGCCTGAAGTGGGGGGGGGGGGGTGCTTAAGGATCAAAGCTATATAACTGGAAGGAGACCTCCACATAGCCTTTAAAAGAATGCAGAGAACCGACTAGGTAAAAAAGTAAAAAGTAAAAAAATTTTAGAATCTGTGGAACAATTAAAAGGACACTGAATTAAAAAAACAAGACGAGAAACTCAGCTAAAATTTTATAAAGTAATGACCACTCCCATTCTGTTATATTTTTTCAGAAACATGGACAATTAAAAATAAAGTTGAAAGTAAAATACAAGCTGCAGAGATGAGATTTTTAAGAACATTTGAAAGATGCATGAAATTGAACCATATAAGAAATGAACGAGATATTTATAACAGAAAAGAACTAGATATTTATAACATAAATGAAAAGATCAAGGAATATAGAGAGAAATGGAAAGAACACATCTATCTAGGATGGAAAGATATCAGCTACCAAAATAAGTGGATAGATATAAACCAAGGGGAGGAAGAGGAAGACCAGTGAAGCTGTAACAGGCAAATGCCTAATCCTTGAAAGAGAAGAAGACCTGTAAATATTAATTTTCAATAATTAATAGTTAAATTTAATAATCACTTCTGATTTGGAGTGTTATTTTAATCAATCATTGTGTACATTATCTCCCTGCTGTCTTTCACCCAGTTGTGAGCTGTCTGGACATGGCACTTTTTTTTTTTCCATCTTTGAGGATTAATTGACCATAGTTCTCAGATTGTTTTTTATCCTTTCTTTAAATAATGTTTTTATACTTTCTGATCATTTCTTATTTCTTGTAGCATAGAGCAATGGTTTTGTTTCCTTTTACTCATTTTAATTGTATTCCACATTGTAGAATTGAACTCTGTGATTCCCACCTGAAAAGGGTTTAAACCTGTAGTATATTGGCATCTTAGGTATGTGATTTTGTTCCTGATTTAAAATTTTGTTATTCTTTTCATATGATCTGTAAACCATGCTCTAGGGACCAAACA